>NC_081423.1:51941076-51988904 GCF_949786415.1 Peromyscus eremicus | reverse complement strand
CAGGCAACAACATAAAGACCTATATGACAACATCAGAACCTAATGATTCTACACCTGCAAGACCTGAGCATACCAATGCAGAAGAAGCAGAAGAAATCAATCCTAAAAATGACTCTAAGAAGATGATAGAAGTCCTTAAAGAGGATATGAAAAACTCCCTCAAATAGGAAATAAAAATTCCCTTAAAGAAATGAAAGAAAAAACAAACAAAAAATTGGAAGAAATTAAAGAAAACCAAGAAAAAGTAATTAAACAGATGAAGGAAACAGTTCAAGATTTGAAAATTAAAATTGAGACAAAGACACAAACTGAGGGAATGCTGGAAATAGAAATTCTGACTAAACGAACAGGAACTACAGATGCAAGCATAACCAACCAATGCAAGAGATGGAACAGAGAATCTCTGATGTTGAAGACACAATAAAGAAAATAGATTCATCAGTCAAAGAAAACATTAAAGCCAAAAAATTCATAACACAAGACGTACAAGAAATTTGGGAAACCATGAAAAGACTAAACCTAGGAATAATAGGGATAGAAGAAGGAGAAGAATACTAACTCAAAGGCACAGAAAATATATTCAACAAAATCATAGAAGAAAACTTTCCTAACCTAAAGAAAATACCTATGAAGATACAAGAAGCTTACAGAACACCAAATATCCAAAAAAAAAAAAGGGGGGCCCCATGCAATATAATAATCAAAACACTAAACATACAGAACAAAGAATATTAAGAGCTGCAAAGGAAAAAGACCAAGTAACATATAAGGACAGACCCATCAGAATAACACCAGACTTCTCAATAGAGACTATGAAAGCTATAAGGTCCTGGACAAATGTTATGCAGACACTAAGAGACCACGGATGCCAACCCAGACTATTATACCCAGTAAAACTTTCAGTCACCATAGATGGAGTAAACAAAATATTCCATGATAAAACCAGATTTAAACAATACCTATCTACAAATCCAGCTCTACAGAAAGCACTAGAAGGAAAAATCCAACCTAAGGAAGTTAAACACACCCATGAAAACTCAGGCAATAGATAATCCCACACCAACAAATACCAAAGAAGGAAAACATAACACTACCACACACACACACACACACACACACACACACACACACACACACACACAAAACAAAAAACAAAAAACAAAAAAAAACAGGAATTAACAATCACTGGTCATTAATATCCATCAATATCAATGGTCTCAACTCACTATAAAAAGACACAGTCTAACAATGGATAAGAAAACAGGATCCATCCTTCTGCTGCATACAAGAAACACACCTAAACTTCAAAGACAGACACTGCCTTGGAGTAAAAGGCTGGAAAAAGGCTTTCCAATCAAATGGACTAAGAAGCAAGCTTATCCTAATATCTAATAAAGTAGACTTCAAACTAAATTTAATAGGAAGAGATTGAGAAGTACATTACATATCACAGGGAAAATTCACCAAGATGAAGTCTTGATTCTGAATATTTATGCCCAAATACAAAGGCACCCACATTTATAAAAAAAAATTACTAAAGCTTAAATTGCACATCAAACCATACATACTAGTAGTGGGAGATTTCAACACACCACTCTCACCAAGGGACAGATCTACCAGACTGAATCTTAACAGAGAAATAAAGGACCTAATAGATGTTATGACTCAAATGGACTTAATAGATATCTACAGAACATTCCACCCTAACAGAAAAGAATATACCTTATTCCTAGCACCCTATGGAACCTTCTCAAAAATTGACCACATGCTCGGTCACAAAGCAAATCTCAACAGATATAAAAACATTGGAATAACCTCCTGTATCTTATTGAACCACCATGCCTTAAAGTTAGATTTCAACAACAACAAAAACTATATAGAAAGCCTACAATCTCAAGAAAACTGAATAATGCCCACCTGAAGCACCAATGGGTCAAGGAAGAAATAAAGAAATTAAAGATTTCCTAGAATTCAATGAAAATGAAAGTACAACATACCCAAACTTATGGGACACTATGAAAGCAGTGCTAAGAGGAAAAATCATAGTACTAAATGCACACATAAAGAAGTTGGAGAAATCTTATACCAGTGACTTAACAGTACAACTGAAAGCTCTAGAACAAAAAGAAACAAACTCACCCAGGAGGAATAGACATCAGGAAATAATCAAATTGAGGGCTAAGTCAATGAAATAGGAAGAAAGAGAACATTACAAAGATCAATGAAACAAAGAGTTAGTTTTTTGAAAAAAATCAACAAGATAGACAAACTCCTAGCCAAATTAACCAAAAGGCAAAGGGAGAGCATCCAAATTAACCAAATCAGAAATGAAAAGGGAGAGACATAACAACAGACAATGAGGAAATCCAGAGAATCATCAGGTCATACTTCAAAAACCTGTACTCCACAAAACTGGAAAAATCTGAAAGAAATGGACAATTTTCTGGATAGATACCACATACCAAAGTTAAATCAAGACCAGATAAACTATTTAAATAGACCAATAACCTCTAAGGAAACAAATAGTCATTAAAAGTCTCCCAACCAAAAAAAGTCCAGGATCAGATGGTTTCAGTGCAGAATTCAACCAGATTTTCAAAGAAGAGCTAATTCCAATACTCTTCAAATTGTTCCACACAGTAGAAACAGAATGAACATTACCAAACTTTTTTTTTTTTTTTTTTTTTTTGGTTTTCTGAGACAGGGTTTCTCTGTGTAGCTTTGCGCCTTTCCTGAGACTCACTTGGTAGCCCAGGCTGGCCTCGAACTCACAGAAATCCGCCTGCCTCTGCCCTGAGTGCTGGGATTAAAGGCGTGCGCCACCACTCCCCGGCCTTACCAAACTTTTTATGAGGCTACAGATACCCTGATACCCAAACCACACAAAGATGCAACAAAGAAAAGAGAATTACAGACCAATCTCCCTCATGAACATTGATGCAAAAATACTCAACAAAATATTGACAAACTGAATCCAAGAACATATCAAAAAAATTATCCACCATGACCAAGTAGGTTTCATCCCAGGGATGCAAGGATGGTTCAACATAAAATCTGTCAATGTAATACACCATATAAACAAACTGAAAGAAAAAAAAAAACACGATCATCTCATTAGATTCCAAAAAAGCCTTTGACAAAATCAACACCCCTTCATGATAAAGGTCTTAAGAGAGATCAAGAATACCAGGAACATTCCTAAACATAATAAGGGCAATTTACAGCAAGCCAACAGCCACCATCAAAATAAACGGAGAGAAACAAAGCGATTCCACTAAAATCAGGAACAAGACAAGGCTGTCCACTCTTCCCATATTTATTCAATATAGTATTTGAAGTTCTAGCTAGAGCAATAAGACAACAAAAGGAAATCCAGGGGATACAAGTTGGAAAAGAAGAAGTCAAGCTTTCACTATTTGCAGATGATATGATAGTATACATAAGTGACCCCAAAAATTCTATCAGTGAACTCCTACAGCTGATAAACTCTGTAGTGGGTAGCTGTTGCAGCTTTGACCTGGAAGTACTACCCCCATTGAGGCTTCAGTAACTCTCACGCCTACAAGGCGGGGCTGAGACAGGAGCCCTTAAGACCTAAGATCTGGATGTGCCGGCTCTCTTGGTTCCTGGATCCTGGACGCTGGAGGTAGATTGAGCTGTTTTCCAGAGAACACCGCTGGACTGTGCTACACCTTTCCCAGACCCTGTAACCTATCCCTTTACTTGTAAGTTACCCCACAAAATAAACTTCCCTTTTAACTTAAAAAAAAAAAAAAAGACAGAAGGAAAAGTGACTACTGAACTCTGCCAAGACAGGGTAAGATGGTCTTTCAGAATTCCTGCTTCTGAAAATGGTCTGTCAGATAATCTAGGCCTATAGCCAATTTGAATGCACCAACAATGCTGAGAAACATTAGGTGACTGTCCAGGCTGCCAGCTGTCTCTGTCTACTCTTGCAAGACTCCCAAAAGTTGCTTGCATCCATCTTCCATTTCTCAGGTATCATTATATTCCTTCTCAGGTCTTTGATGGGATTCAAGACTAGCAGTTATAGTTACAACTTATTATATATATATATATATATATATATATATATATATATATATATATATATAATATCTTAGATAGAACATATTAAGTATTAGATTTAGGTTCTTTAGGATAGGACACCTTTTGGAATGATCTTTGTAACATGCCATTTACCTATGCTCCAGACTTCTCTGGATTTTAGTATGTGTTTCTTGTTTGATATTGTTCGTGTTGGTTGTAGTTCCATCTTATCTAGGTCATTATCCCTCATTACTCCTGGACAATATTTGATAATCATTCCTATTGTATATAGTCTTGTAGAACCTTCTTATTTAGACAAAAGGGGGAGATGTAGTGGGTAGCTGTTCCAGCTTTGACTTGGAATTACTACCCCCATTGAGGCTTCAGTAACTGTCATGTCTACAAAGCAGGGCTGAGACAGGAGCCCTAAGACCCGAGATCCAGATGTGCTGGCTCTCTTGGTTCCTGGATCCTGGATGCTGGAGGTAGATTGAGCAGAGTTTTCAGAGAACACCGCTGGACTGTGCTACACCTTTCCCAGACCCTGTAACCTGTCCCTTTATTTGTAAGTTACCCACAAAATAAGCCTCCCTTTTAACTACGTGGAGTTGCCTTAATACTACAACCAATATCCACTCTCCTAATATTTATTCAATATAGTACTTGAAGTTCTAGCTAGAGCAATAAGACAACAAAAGGAGATCAAGGGAATACAAATTGGAAAGGAAGAAGTCAAGCTTTCACTATTTGCAGATGATATGATAGTATACATAAGTGACCCCAAAAATTCTATCAGTGAACTCCTACAGCTGATAAACTCCTTCAGTAAAGTGGCAGGATATAAGATCAACTCAAAAAAATCAGTAGCCCTCCTATACACAAATGATAAAAGGGCTGAGAAAGAAATCAGAGAAACATCACCCTTTACAATAGCCACAAATAATATAAAATACCTTGGGATAACACTAACTAAACAAGTGAAAGACCTGTTTGATAAGAACTTTTAAGTTTCTAAAGAAAGAAATTGAAGAAGATACCAGAAAATGGAAGGATCTCCCATGCTCATGGATAGGTAGGATTAACATAGTAAAAATGGCAATCTTACCAAAAGCAATCTACAAATTCAATGCAATCCTCATCAAAATCCCAACACAATTCTTCACAGACTTGGAAAGAACAATACTCAACTTCATATGGAAAAACAAAACACCCAGGATAGCTAAAAGAATCCTGTATAATAAAGCAACCTCTGGAGGCATCACCATCCATGATCTCAAACTCTACTATAGAGCTACAGTAATAAAAACAGCTTGGTACTGGCATAAAAACCGACATACGGACCAATGGAATTGAATTGAAGACCCTGACATTAATCCACACACATATGAACACCTGATTTTTGACAAGAAGCCAAAACTATACAATGGAAAAAAGAAAGTATCTTCAACAAATGGTGCTGGCATAACTGGATGTCAACATGTAAAAGATTACAAATAGATCCATATCTATCACCATGTACAAAACTCAAGTCCAAGTGGATCAGACAGAGACCTCAACATAAATCCAGTTACACTGAACTTGATAGAAGAGAAAGTAGGAAGTACTCTTGAACGCATGGGCACATGAGATCACTTCCTAACTATAACACCAGTAGCACAGACAATGAAAGCAACAATTAATAAAGGGACAACTGAGAAGCTTTTGTAGGGCAAAAGACACGATCAATAAGACAAAAAGACAGCCTACAGAATGGGAAAAGATCTTCACCAACCCCACATCTGACAGAGGACTGATCTCCAACGTATATAAAGAACTCAAGAAACTAGACATCAAAATACTGAACAATCCAATTAAAAAATGGGCTATAGAGCTATACAGAATTCTCAAAAGAAGAATCTCAAATGGCTGAAAGACATTTAAGGAAATGCTAAACATCCTTAGTCATCAGAGAAATGAAAATCAAAATGACTCTGAGATACCACCTTACACCTGTCAGAATGGCTAAGATCAAAAACACTAATGACAGTCTATGTTGGAGAGGATGCGGAGCAAAGGGAACTCCTCCACTGTTGGTGAGAGTGCAAACTTGTACAACCACTGTGGAAATCAGTATGGTGGTTTCTTAGAAAATTGGGAATTGATCTACCTCAAGGCCCAGCCATACCACTCTTGGGCATATACCCAAGGAATGCTCAATCATACCACAAAGATACATGCTCAACTATGTTCATAGCAACATTATTCGTAATAGCCAGAACCTGGAAACAACCTAAATGCCCGTCAACTGAAGAACGGATTAAGAAAATGTGGTACATATACACAATGGAGTACTACTCAGCAGAGAAAAACAATGACATCATGAAATTTGCAGGCAAATGGATGGAACTAGAAAATACCATCCTGAGTGAGGTAACCCAGACTCAGAAGAACAAACATGGTATGTATTCACTCATAAGTGGATACTAGATATAAAGCAAAGAACAATCAGACTGCAACCCACAGATCCAGGGAGGCTACCTAGCAGGGGGGACCCTAGGATGACTGTGGCTTATAATAAGTTTTGGTTTTGCCCAATCACTGGGCAAGCTTTAGTGAAACATTTCACTATTAGGATAAGAATTTGTACTGTATCAAGCTAATGAAAGAAAATGCTGACCATACTTTTAGGAGGAGAGACTAAAATCTTTTTAGATTATGGATTAGCCTATAGAAAAATGTCTGCTGTAAATCAAACAGTGAAGGGGAAGATGAACAGGAATCTCACTTACACAACTTAAGTAAAACATAGCTCTCTGAACAGATGAAGCTAGGTTTCTTCTGTATCCCAGAATCTAATCAGTATTTATATGTATAAGTAAGTCAGCTATCTTTTGGCTTAAAAGGGCTTATTGGGAAATGTTATCATTTATACTATCTTCTACAGAGAAAATATTTTACTGTTTAAAATAACCCTGAACTTCTAAATTATAACCTGTTTTTATGTTCAGAAAAATAAAACAAAAAAAATGAAAAATCAATTGATGAAAAGTATGTAGGTGGCTTACTCTCCAGATTTTAAAATTGCCTCTAACGTTGCTCAAATTAATAAAAAAAAATCAGTCAAATTAACACCAGTTTTCTTTTACTGTGCAATTTTGGCCTGAGACCTGTGCTGAGAGGCAGCCACACTGTCTACCTCTGAGCTGCCCAAATAGTCATCACAGAGTATTAAAATAGCTTCCCAGTTGTCCCAGAGCCCTGAACTCATGAAGAGAGGGCCATGTAGTTTGCAGAACCTGAGACACTAGTAGTTAGAAGATGCTCCTTTGTTTTCTGAACCATCGAGAACAATGTGGCAGTTAGGACTATGGAAATGCTTACCACTTAAGACCTTTACAAAAATTATTTCCTGTGTATGGCATTTGGCTGGATGTATGTATGTATGTATGTATGTATGTGCAAGCCTGGTGCCCTTGGAGGCCAGAAGTTGTCAGACCCCTGGGATCTGGAATTACAGATGGTTGCGAGCCACCATGTGGGTGCTGGGATTTGAAGCTGGGTCTTCTAGAAGAGCAGCCAGTGTTCTTAACTACTGCGCCATCTCTCCAGCCCCCACTTAGACTTTTTATATTACTGAAAGCTTTGAATGTCTTCTGACAGATTTGTTTTTGAGATGGGTTCTCGGTAGGTGACTGGCCCTAGCTTCCCTAGTGCTAGGGTTAAAGGCATGTCTCACCACACCTGGACTTCACTTTTTTTTTCTTTTCTTTTTTCTTCTCTTCTCTTCTCTTCTTTTCCTTTTCTTTATTTAATGCTGGAATGCCCGTTTATTGAAGGAGGGAAGAGGTCTTAAATACAGGCTTACAGCACAATGGGAGAACCCCGGAGGGCAGAAGTTCACTACTGATGTTTTACAATCTTGCATCTAAGCTGTTAACGCCCAATATGCAGGATACACAGACAAGGAACTTCCCTTAAGTATTCAGGAGGGTGGAACCCGGCAGGGAATTAGCATAGGGAGGATATCAAGGTCAAGGTCAGCAAGCAAGGCAACAGTTACCCAAAACGGGGCCAGGGCCCTACAGGTTCCCCTTTTACTAAAAAATGAGCTTCTGACTTAGGTTGCGTGGGATGTCAGCAGGTCACCTTACCATGGACTTCACATTTCTAATCTTATCACAGTTTATATACCATGAGAAGGATGAGAAATTCCTAGAACTTGACTGTGAGCCTGTGTTCTGAATCATTCTTTTGACCCAGAGTTGCCATTGTCCATGCTTCCCCAAGCAGCTTCATCATCTTTCATACTGTGGTGTTGGTGATGTGGCATTCCTGAAAAGCACATTCCTCTGTCACTTCCAGAATTTTCTCCTAAGTGGCTGACAGCCATTCTGCAATTTTTGATGCTGAGCCTTATTACCATGAGCCAGGCAACAGCAGCCACATCCCAAGTGCCACCTACTGGCAGTGACTGTGAGTTGCATGAGATTTTGGGCATTTTAGCATTTATACCAGTTATATCATTTTTAAAGGGTTTCATGACATCAAGTTGGTTGGAATGCCCATTGATTGGCTCGCTTTGAAAACAGAGACGACCACACTGCTGTAATGAGTCAGACTGAATTTCTAGACAAGGGGGTTGAAGGATCTCTGCTCACTTCTTGGCATAGCACATAGACAATATAGCCTCCTGTCACATTCCCGACAGTTAACTATTTCACCAGACAGGAGTGGACTGACTGCAGGGTCTGGTCCCGAGCTGGTCTAGGACAGCCTAGACCAGTGGAGACTGTTGTTAGTGTCTCAGGAGGGTAGGGAAGCAGAGGGGCCAGGCAGCCCATGGAGGCCACAGGCTTTCTTCTCAGACCTCTTGGGACTCAGGAAGAGAAGCCATCAGTTCTCCCTTCCAGAGTCTAATGTCTGGCCACTTGTTCTTGTGAGGGAGGTGGGGGCAAGGCTGCCTGCTTTCTAGTGTTCTTCCTCTTGTACTTAACACCTGTCCCTCAGTAGCATTGGCTTTGGGGGAACAGGCTGTGGTCAGTCAAACCAGAGCAATAGGGCTGTTGGATAGAAGGACATCTTAGCTGATGAGAAACAGAGGACCTGGAGGTTTCCTGGTATCAGGACTTTGGAAGTGTGCCTTCAAGCTGGCAGGCTAGGAATCAGCACAGTGTTGCGATTACAATGTGCAGAACCATGCCTAGTAGTACAATAGATTTTCAGAGTACACTGAACTACAAAGGGAGGAATTGTTTAGGGATCAGTGGTTCCTTCTACTCGTGTCTCTGTGGACTCAGGAACTAGATGCGGTCCAGAGTCTGTCTGACCTGTGTTCTCCCGGGCTTGGGACAGTTTCCTACGTCCTTGTGTTCAAGAGGCCTAAATGTACCTTCCTGGGTCTGCACTCCTACTAGGCTTACACTGGAGTCATCAGCCTGCTCACCTCATGCTCCCCTGGGGTTTCTCTGTAACCCCAGATGGTCCACACTAGAAGGCTGCCTGTGGGGAGCCAGCAACTCCTCCCCAGTTGGTTCCCACGTGCACTCTGTCTAAACATGCAGTTCCAGACTTCTAGGACCCCTTACAAACATTCTGACCTAGTCTTCATTGATGGGGCCAAGCCCTCCTCCATTGTTCCCTGCCGACAGGCATCCAAAGGCTGCAAGCATTTGCTGGTTTCTGGGAGACCTGGTTCAGGAATCAGGTGTGCGTAACGCCCCCTCCAGTCAGGTCACAGATGGTAAACCAAGAACAGAAGGTGAGGAAACAGATTCCATGTTCACATGATTATTCTTGTTTATTGAGGTCTGTTTGTTCTCAACGGGTGCTTTTTCCTCCAAGTAAACAGAGCAGGCGCAAATATCTATAATGAATAAATTTATTGTCTTACAAAAATCATTGTCTAGAAATATGGGAGTACAAGAAAAGATATTTGCAGTCAGGTGTCTGGTGGTCAACAGCCAGTACAATCCATACAGGGGAAATCAAGGATTCCAAACCCATGTGACAAGTTCTTCCTAACAGATGTTAAAGCTTTTAACCCAAAAGGTCTGTGTTTTCCAGCACATTGCCAAGGATCGGGATTTGTCATTAACACTGATTTGCTGTCACTGAATGTTTGTTTATACTACTTTACTAGAGAGGTACATGATATGAAGCACAGTCAAAACTGAATACATGAAGTTGTTAGAGAGGCAAATAATATATTTAACATTGTCTTAGTACTGTAGTGTCTAAGGCACTTTCTGTAATGTCAGTTTGCTCAACTATCAACCAAAACCAGGATGCTAAGTGTTCACTGTAACACTGTCCAAAGGAAGGGAAAAGGAAAAAGGAAGGATCACACACCCACTGGCATGTCAACATTCAGGCAGATGGCATCTGTTCTCGAGGTCCTATAGCCTCATTGACAAACTTGGAACACACCTCTGACACAAAACCAATATTCCCGTTTTGGGCTCAAAGCAGTGGCTGAATCTGCAAGGTCAGCAGGAGGGTCTGGCTGGTTGGAGAGGACTTCTGTGAGCTTCCCAAGGGTCACAGCGGCTCGCTTATCCCAGCAAGCCAGACACTTTGGGGGAGCGCCTGGAAGTCACTGTGATGGCTGCCACCTGGGGTGCCTTAGCTGGGTTGTGGCCACTACCCTCTCTGTGCGCAGACAGCCCTGGGCCAAAGACTATTCACATGAGATGGTGGGGACACCATAAATTTGAGGGGCAGGGCCACCCTTGGGAGATGGGCAGGATAACCCCAAATCGATGCTGCTTCCTCAATCCAACCCAGCCCTCCTAAGTCTCCAAAGCCCCTTTCACAGTTTGCTCATTATTCAAAGGAAATGATACAAGCGAAGGAAGGTTCACAATGTTCTAGGAGACTGGATGTGGTTGAGGGGTCAGGGCCACATGAACACAGAACTAAGGTTCCTGTCAGTTCGACAGAGCATGCAGAGCAACTGAGCAACGATCCTGGGGCAGCCCCAGGCCCAGCGACTGGCAACAAAGGGTCTAGAATTTGTTTCAAAAAGGGTTATCTCCTCTTAATGTGTCATAAAGTGGTCTCTTGATGAGTCTATGGAAAATAGATGCAGCCATGAGACAGTCGGTTTAATACGCATGTCTGGTGGAGGTGTATGTATCAAAAGGGGGCAATTGTACCTAGTCTGAAGCAGGATACAGTCCGCGCAGGCCGCAAAGCCTTAAGACACAGTTGATCTGCCTGTGAGGAATCCCGGAGCTTGCCATTCCCGAGTGCAGGGCTCAAGCAGACTAGCGCTGGGCTGAGTTCGGCCTGTCCTGTGTCACCTCCAGCCTCCCACGGCTACTCTGATTGGGGTGGCTGCGTCTCATTGACGTCACTGGCCTTACTTTCCGTGTCGTCATCCGATAGCTCCAGTGATGCCCCCTCAATGTGGAGCTGGCGCCGGCCAGATCGGCTTGAAGAGAAACTGATGGGGCCACCCCGCCTGGGAGAGAGCACAGGAGCATGTGGCCGTTGGGCTGTCCCACCCCAAACAGTGCTCATTCTCTACCCCTACCCCTCTACCCCAGCCTGGGCCATTGCAGTCTTGGAGGTGGGGGTGGGGGAATGCTCTACTCCGAAAGGCCTCCGATAGACATGGTGAGGAAGACTGGTTAAGGTGAAGCTCTGTCTCCACACAACCGTCCTTGAAAGGCCAGATAGCAAAACCTTAATAAGCTTTGTTTTTGTATTTCACAGTCCTTTAAAAAACCAAGTTTCTCTGGGTGTTCAACCACGTGGGGAGCTGTGCTGTGACCAGAGCTTGTATTTCAGGGCACCAGGGCAGGGCGGTGGTGGCGCACGCCTTTAATCCCAGCACTCGGGAGGCAGAGCCAGGCGGATCTCTGTGAGTTCGAGGCCAGCCTGGACTACCAAGTGAGTTCCAGGAAAGGCGCAAAGCTACACAGAGAAACCCTGTCTCGAAAAACCAAAAAAAACAAACAAACAAACAAAAAAAAAAACCAAGTTTCAGTTTACCGGCCACACAAAAGCAAGACACCGCAGCCTTTGCCCACTAGACAGAGGCCCGTGCTGGCTCCCCGGCTTTTCTGGGCAGTGTGTGTGTGTGTGTGTGTGTGTGTGTGTGTGTGTGTGTGTACCGTTCACTCTCGCTATGCTTCTGGACTTCCTCACTGTCCTGCAGAGGAGCAGTGAGGAGTGCTGGTGTATCAGGCCCTACCAGGAGCTCTTGCCCTGCCCGTGTGGAGGCTGTGGCTTCTCTTCCAATGTAGATGTCTGGATGTGGACCAACACCAGGCCAGACTGCAGATGGATGTGTTCCACTGGCCTGCCTCTCTGCTTTCCCCCACTCATTACTACGAAGGCCATAAATCTCAACTGCAAGGATTCCAGACACGGGCTCCACAGAGCAAGCCTGCCAGCCCACCGTGTCCTCCCCGAACGCTTACCTGAGCCGGTTCTTCAGCGTGCTGACCTCACGGCTCAGGCCCTCGTTGGCCTCGGTGGCATCGTCCAGTTCCCTTTGGAGTTTACGCCGGGATGCGTTGGCACGTGTAGCCTCCTCTTCAGCTTCCTCCAGCTGGCGTTTAAGCTGCTTCATCCTGGCGTTGGCCTTCTCCATCTTGGGGAGTTACAGGAAGGAAAGGCAAACAGAGAATCTGGGTCAGCATGGCTCTGTGTGACATCTTGTGAGCATACACACGTTTCAGGGCTGGTCCAAAGCTCTTCCATGTACCTTCACTTAGTAAAAGCCAATATTACAGAACAAGCTACACAATCAGAGCTTAAAACTGCCTTATCCTGAGTTTCTGTAGAAGAAACAATCTAGTTTTCCATCCACACATGTAGGCCAGCACTCTGGACAAAGACACTGTCCAGATGCCTCCACCCTCATGAAGCATGGCTGTTTCCACAGCACACTGGATTCAAGCCCAGCCACCCTGGGAGAGTGCAGTATGCACCAGCCTCTTAAGAACCCACCATGGCGCCTTTGCTCCTAGATTTTAGGGACTACTGCTTGGTGCCTTATGGTTACAGCTGGCAAGTAGGGAAGCAAAGGTCCCTAGGGTCTGGCCAAAGGCAGCCATCCCCCAGTGGTGTTCCTTCACCTAGTGTAGAGAGACTGCAGGGGGAGGCATGCACAGGCTGCAGGCAAGGGGTGGTCTTGACTTGATCTTGATCTCTACTGGATTACAGGCATGTATGGGCGAGCACTTCAGTACTGTGCGTTCGTAGTAGGGTGTGTGCACACGGACATATGTTCTTCACATGTCCCTAATTTCTGTTGTTTACCATCTCCCCAACTTACGTCCATCCAGTTTCCTGAACTATTCTAGGCACAGAAGTGAAACTGAGAAAAACTTTCACTGCCTGTGAAGCAGTTTAGTGGAAGAAGCTGAATGCTACTTTAAAATCTGGTCCAGGGCCCATACCTCAAAGCCTCAGTGGCTCTCTTTCCTCATTATAACTGGTGGAAACATGGGATGTTGCATGCCAGTCAAAACACCATAATTAAGAGTTTTCAAAAACGTGTTTTTAATTCTGACTTGTTTGCTGAAGCACTTCCAGGGTGGTGACCTTCACCCCACCGGTTTTCTCCCACCTGCTCTTTTTTCGAAAATTTATTTGTATTTTATGTAAGAGTGCTGTCTCTGCATGTATTCCTGCATGCCAGAAGAGGGCATGATATCCTACTATAGATGGTTGTGAGCCACTCATGGGGTTGCTGGGAACTGAACCCAGGTCCTCTGGAAGAGCAGCCCGTGCTCTTAACCGCTGGGCCATCCCTCCAGCCCTCTCCTACCTGTTCTTTATACTGATCCGCATGTCGCCGCTCATCTTCAACCTGCATGAAGATTTCCTTCAGTTTCTTCTCTGTTCGACGGACTAGTTTGTTAGCAGCTGCTCGTTCCCTGTCAAAATGACCACAGTGGTTTGAAGTCTTGAAATTAATGTTAAATGGGGAAATATTTTTGAAGTTCTTTTTCTTTGGAAAATGATACACATTGGAATGCCTTTTTAGACCTCCCAGAAGCCTGAAGTAGGGATTCCCTTTCAGTACAACACAGCATTTATTTGTTCCTATGCACACAGGTATTGAGTGCCCTGAATAGCATATATCACATACACCTATTAATCATAGTAAACAGACTTGTGGTCATCACTTAAAAAAGAAAAAGAAGCTGGGTGGTGGTGGCGCATGCCTTTAATTCCAGCACTCGGGAAGCAGAGCCAGATGGATCTCTGTGAGTTCGAGGCCAGCCTGGTCTACAGAGTGAGATCCAGGACAGGCACTAAAACTACACAGAGGAACCCTGTCTCGAAAAACCAAAAATGTTGGCAGCTGTTAGAGCTGATGAAAACACCACACCCCACACACCACGCAGAAGTGAAATAAATCACCACGGTTCCCTGGGACTGCTCCCCATTTAGAGGTGACTGACAGGGAGGGTCCCTGCAGATGGGAAAAGTTCCCTCCTACCTGGATCTGGTGGGGTCAGGTCAACAGGCAAGTTAGAACTTGTCAGTGAAAGCCTTAATCACATCTCACTGATTACACCTGCGCACACTCCTGCGCAGTGGAGTGCAAATGCAGTTCTGGGACTGCAGGTCGGGAGGGCACTGGCCCTGCATTTCTGGGTCCCATGCTCCCCAACAAGGTGGCTCTGTGGGGAGCTGTAGCTGCCTGCTCATTCTGTCCTGTGCAACACTCAGTTTCACCATGCTTCATTTGGGTGTAGTGGGAACTGTGGGGAGGGGTGGGGGTAGGGGTAGGGGAGGGAATAAATGCTTTTGTGCTACATTGCATTTCTAATCCGCTAGAGAATGAGCACCTCATAGTGTGGGTGCTGGGAAGTCACAGGGCAATGGGATGGCTTCCAGCAGGGCCAGGCAGAGCCTTAGCCTCTGAGCACTTCTCTCACAGCTCACAGGACCTTCTACCTCCTGTGCAGGTCACATGTACTGTGCTACCACATCCCTGCATTGGCGCCCCTATGTAAGGATGTGCCCTGCATTGGCGCTCCTATGTAAGGACGTGCCCTGCATTGGCGCCCCTATGTAAGGACGTGCCCTGCATTGGCGCCCCTATGTAAGGGACGTGCCCTGCATTGGCGCTCCTACGGTAAGGGACGTGCCCTGCATTGGCGCTCCTACGGTAAGGGACGTGCCCTGCATTGGCGCCCCTATGTAAGGACGTGCCCTGCACTGGCGCTCCTACGGTAAGGGACGTGCCCTGCATTGGCGCTCCTACGGTAAGGGACGTGCCCTGCATTGGCGCCCTTATGTAAGGACGTGCCCTGCATTGGCGCTCCTACGGTAAGGGGCGTGCCCTGCATTGGCACCCCTATGTAAGGATGTGCCCTGCATTGGCGCCCCTATGTAAGGACGTGCCCTGCATTGGCGCTCCTACGGTAAGGGGCGTGCCCTGCATTGGCGCTCCTACGGTAAAGGACGTGCCCTGCATTGGCGCTCCTATGTAAGGACGTGCCCTGCATTGGTGCCCCTTCGGTAAGGGGCATGCCCTGCATTGGTGCTCCTATGTAAGGGACGTGCCCTGCATTGGTGCTCCTATGTAAGGGACGTGCCCTGCATTGGTGCTCCTATGTAAGGGACATGCCCTGCATTGGTGCTCCTATGTAAGGGACGTGCCCTGCATTGGTGCCCCTTCGGTAAGGGGCACTTCTGTGTCTTGATGTGGCCTGGAGCCTGGTCGGTCTACAGCAGTCAAGGCAGGCAGTCTGAGGCCCACAAGAGCATCTTACTTGGCTTCCTGCTCGAGCTGCTCCTCCAGCTGCCCAATCTTGGCTTCCAGGGCCGAGATCGTAGCCTTGAACTTGGACTTGACAGCCCCTTCCAGCTCCTGCAGCTTGGCCTTCAGTTCCTTGTTTTGTCGCTCCAGCTGTTGACGGGCATTGTCACTCTTCTGGGCAGCGCTGCGTTCCGCTGCCAGCTCTGTGTTCAGTGTGTCCACCTAGAAGAGGAGAGACGGTTAGCTGACCCCTGTGGAAGCAGAGCGCCGCTCCCGGGGACAGGCCGCACGTGTGGAAGCAGAGCGCCGCTCCCGGGGACAGGCCGCACGTGTGGAAGCAGAGCGCCGCTCCTGGGGACAGGCCGCACGTGTGGAAGCAGAGCGCCGCTCCCGGGGACAGGCCGCACGTGTGGAAGCAGGGCACCGCTCCCGGGGACAGGCCGCACGTGTGGAAGCAGGGCGCCGCTCCCGGGGACAGGCCGCACGCACCTGCAGAGTGGTCTTGCGGAAGCGGTCGTTGAGCAGCTCCATGTTGCTCTGCTCCTCCTCCAGCTCCTCCTCCAGCTGTGCGATCCGAGCCTCCAGGCGCCGCTTCTCATCCAGCAGGGCAGACCTAGGCACAAGGAAGGGCATCAGCAGAGACGCACAGCCCGAGAACTGTGAGGTCGCTGGATGACCCGAGCATCACTCGTGATGGTGTCTTCCCCCCATCTCTCCCTCATCCATGGACAAGCCCCACCCTCCCCCAGTTCTCTTCCCTGCCCACATCTGTCTTCCTGGTTCTGGCACTGTCCTCTGAACCGGTGTGGTGACTTCCCAGTGACCTCCCTGCTGCTACCTCTGCCTCCGGAATGCAGCCAGGATCTCAGATGAGACTGTGTAATCCTGGCACAAACTGTCCTGATGTCCCAGCACTCCCGAGGAGAAAGCAGCTTAACTGGGCAAAAGAACTGATCATTAAAAATATCTATCAGAGCAAGGTTATAAGGAAGCTACTTGCCAAGCCAGTGAATCTGAAAGTGAGGCCTTGAAGTACCAGGTCAGTGCAGTTCATGGATGTCTGTTGTGTGTGAGCCACTGGACTGGGACAGGTGTGTACACACGTGTGTTGTGTGTGACGGGCAGTGCCTGAGTCTATCCAGACTTGTGGTCATCCTTTAGTCCTCAACAGATGAGCAAGCCCACTTAACTCTTGAATGTCAGGTGACTGTCCCCAGCCTTTGTGAGTGCACGTTTGAGGGCCGAGAGGCATGGCTGGAGAGAGTGGGCCGAGTGCCAACGCTCCCTAGACACCCATCGCCGCTGGGGGAGACTCACTTGCCAGAGGCGCTGTTGGCGATCTCATCAGCCAGTTCATCTCGCTCCTGCTCGGCGTGTCTGCGGGCTCGCTCAGATGAGGCCAGCTCCTGCATGAATTTACCGAGTGAGACCTGGTCATTATCTTTTCCCTCACTCTAGTCATGCTTCCACACACTGCAGTCTACAAGACAGGGCTGGCTAAGTGCCGAGGTGAGATGTGCTACCAGACCCCTAAAAGAAAACGCCACCAAGGAAGTGTTTCACTGTCCCTTGTGTGGAGCAGCTGTACCCCAGTGTACACATAAAACCCAGCCTGTTCTTTACCATTATGGAGCACGAGCTTTAACCTTGAGCCCCATGGAAACCCTGGTCACACCAAACCACACCAAATCACAGCATGTTCTAAGCCTTGGAGCTACTGACCGTGGTATGCTGAACTAGAAAGCCACTAAGAAAGTAAGTGCCATGTACTTGGAAATGTAAGCCACACTTTTAAAGTAGTGGATTAAAGAAGCCATTAATGGAAATTAGAAAAATACAGAATTAAGTGACAGTGAAGTCACCCTGTATCAAAATCTGTGGGACAGAGTAAAAGTAGAACTTCAGAGAGAAGTTTGTGTTAGACAAGAGTCTCCAAGCTCAGGAGTCATCCACTTAGTGTAGAGTGTGTGTTCTCAGCATGCTGGAGGCCCTGGCTTCACTCTTGGGCGCATGCGCACACCTCACAGAAAGGGAAAGTAACCCACGGGAAATAGACACAAACAAAAGACAATAGAATAGAAAGGATGAAAGGACCGGAAGCTGGCGTGCAGGGTAAACCTGGGTTCTGCTCCATGTGTGATCCGGTTTTCATTTTCTTTTTCACCCTACCACCTAAGGAGCTCCTTTTCTCTTCAGCCCTCCCTGATTGACATTGTCTCCTCGCCCAGCTGCTGTACGCCTGGACTGGTGTTTTCTCATAGGAACCGTTTCACGCCAATATTTCGGGTTACTATCTTTTGAGGACATCTTGAAAATATATACAGAGATGTATATACTCAAGGGTGCCTTATTACATGGGTAGAATTCTATTCTACATGCTACTCATGATGGAGACCTTAAGAAATGGTGAATGAAAATTACTTGTTTTAAGATGTTCCCCTCCGGAATGAATGAAGCCCATGTCTCTTACTATAACAGAACAGTACTTCTGTGTGAAATAGCAACCCTACTGGGGGCGCTAACTCAAAGCTCACGTTAAATAATGATCTCTCCTTTCTCATGGGGGGCAAATTCTAGAAGGCTGTGGACCAGTTCCTAATCAGCTCTCCTGCCTTTAGCCAGGAGAGGAGTGTACCTGAGCAAGCAACAGAGTGCTAGCATTTGTGCTGAACTGCAACCACACCGTGAAGGTCACAAAATACACTTAATCTCAGAGTGATCCTAAGGACAAGCATTTGCTGAACATGTGGACGACGGAGAAAACACACCTCCTGCAACTGAAGGATTTCTGCTTCCAGACTCTTCAGTTTCTTTTCACTCTCCTTGGATTGAGCAAAAATCTCATCTCTGGACGCCCGAGCTTCTTCTAGTTCACGCTGGTAATCCTTCATCTGTGCCTGAGGTTAAATACCAAAGTCATTCTAGAGAGTAGTTTTCATTCTCAGTACTGTTTCATCGTACAAAGTATACAGACGTTAGACAGCTACCCCAAGATCCCAGCCTGACAGACACACCGTGTAAATTCTGTAAAACCCTCAACAGGAGCGAACACGCTGCATGGTAGCATGTAAACACGGAATCTACGCCATGACCAAGTGGGTCGCCTGCTGTGTGACAGACACAAATGCATTAATATAAAACCCATGTCACCTCGGCATTTGCAGAGGTCGAATCTGATCGAATCACCTTTTCCTTAGAAATATATTCCACATGCACCGAACAGAAGGGGGCTTTAATTTGAAGACCATCAAGTAGAGAGGCCCAGTCTCAAAAGCTCTTGCTTAACCCGGAAGTGGAAAGTCCAGCCCAGATAATTCAACAAGACAAGAAAGACCCAACCAGGGAAGAAAGGAATAAACCTAGTGGGTTTATGGCATGACCTTCACTTAGGGTACCTTCACTTTAGGATACTAAAAAAGCCATTACAGCTAGTAATTGACTTCATTAAGATTGACAGGCGAATATACAGAAGTTGCATTCAACATTAAGCATAAAATTAAGTATAGATAGCTAGGCACAAACTTAAAAGATGTGTAGAACATATATACCAAAGACTATAGAATGTCAGACAGAAATTAAAGATGATATACATAGCAAGAAGAAATTTATGTCCAGAGGAATTATATTAATGTGCAAATTAAGCTACTGCCAACCAATTAGAATCCAAGATTGCCTTTTTTGTGTGTTTGTTTTTGCTCAGTGATATAAGCTAATCCTAAAATTCATACAGAATTGTAAGGAATCCAGCCCGAATAGCCAAAACCAATCTTGAAAATGAATGAACGAACCTTGACCAGCTGTACTTCCCAATTTCAAAATGTGGTACAAGCTACAGTAATCACAAACAGTGAGGTAGGTGCACACACCAGGCCTACAGATCACAGGACAGGATTGAGAGCCCAGAAATAGATACAGGAGTATGCCAAGATGATCCAGTGGGGACAACACTTCACAGACGGGGTCAGGACAATTGGATATGCCTAGTCAGAAGACTGGAGCTGTGTCTGCACCTGATGCCACACAACAAAAACTCCTAGAAGACACCTAGGACTAACTCAGTCTCCGAGTGGGTGGCTGTTTAGAGTAGACACGGGAGAGAAAACCGGACTCCACTGAAAATTAAAAGCTTGTTTTTCTCTTTTGGAAACAGGGTCTCCAAGTCAACCAGGCTCGCCTCACACCTGCTGTGGAGCTGAGGCTTACCTTTAACTTCTGATTTTCCTGCCTCCACCTCCCAAGTGCTGGGATAGCAGGCTGGCACCACCACAGCTAGGCTTCATGTCGTACTGAGCTCAAACATGGAGCTTTGTGCATTCCAGGAAAACATTTTACCAACTGGGCTATACTATACCCTCGGCCCCAAATTAAAAACGCTTGTGCTACAGACAATATCCCCTGAATAGACAACGTTTTGACATAATCTATCTCCTAAAGCACTGCATCTAGGGCTGGCCAGGTGGCTCCGTGGGTGAGGGCACTTGTGTGTGAGCCTGCTGACCTGAGCTGAGTAACACTTGGAAAGGTGGAAGGTGAGAACTGGCTCCAGAGTCTCCCTCCGACTTCCACAGATGTGCCGTGCAGTGCCCACAGATGTGCCGTGCAGTGCCCACAGATGTGCTGTGCAGTGTCTACAGATGTGCTGTGCAGTGCCCACAGATGTGCTGTGCAGTGCCCCCTCCCATTATGCATACACAGAAAAAACCCAAAACCACAAGATAAATCCTTGAAAAATTACAGCCAGAATATACAAAATTTCAGTGTTTCAACTAAATTGTTAAGACAGTGCAGCTGAAAAGATCCCCAGGCAGGATCAGAGGACATCATGTTTTTAAACGTAAAAGATAATGTACAGTGTGCACATAAAAAGACGTTCAGCACCATTAGTCAGTGCGAAGATGCAAATGGAAAGCACAGTTTGAGGGACTGCAGGGGTACCTGCTGTTTGTTACACTGGTTGCCAAACAAACAGAAGATTCAAGTTTAGACCCACAGCACCCACAAAAGCTGACCGAGTGCCTGTAATCCCAGTGCAGGGGAGCAGAGACAGGAGGATTCCTGCAACTTGTTGCTGGCTAGTCCAGCTGAATCTCTGAGCTCAGGTTCAGTGAGAGGTACTAAAGAACACCAAGGTGGAGTGTGACTGAGGACGATGGTGACCTCTGGCCTCAGTACCCATGAGCACGTGCACACATTTGAAGCACACAAACCACAATGAAGAACCATTTCACACCTACTGAAATAGCTAGAACAAAATAGTGCAGATTAGCAATGTTTGGAAAGGCTGTAGAGAGAAGAAAATGCTTATATGTTGTTAGCAAAACAGTGCAGCAGTCACCGTGGATAAAACCGCCAAAGTTAAACACAAAGGAAGGCTTGGTGGGACACACCTTTAATCCCAGCAGTTAGGAGGCAGAAGCAGGTGGGTCTCTGAGTTCAAGGCCAACTGAGACTACACAGTGAGACCCTGTCTCTAAAAGCAAACAGACATAAAACCAAAAGTTAAATACAGATATTGTATTATCTGGCACTCAGGTGAAAGAAAAAGATCAGGGAACTGAAAACATCATAGCCATACAAATGGATGGGTGTGGTAGTTTGAATGAGAATGGTCTCCAGAGGCTCATATATTTGAGTACTCAGTCCCTAGTTGGTGGAACTGTTTGGGAAGGACAAGGGGGTGTGGCCTTTGAGGCCTTTCAAAAGCCCACACCCATACCATTCCCAGTTAGCTCTTTCTCTGCCTTTGGTTGTGGCTCCAGGGGGTGCTCTCAGCTGCTGCTCCAGTACTGTGCCTGCCTGCAGCCATGCTCCTGACAAGATGGTCATGGGCTCTAACCCTCTGGAACTGTGAGCCCAAAATCAAATGCATTACTCCGTAAGTTATTTTGATCATTGTGTCTTAGCACAATAGAAAAATAACCAAGACTGTGTTCATATTAGTGAATTTCATGACAGCCAAAAAGTAGAAACTGCCCACTGCTTCTAGCTTTGAATGGATGAACAAAATGTGATGTGCATGTTTCATCTGTATATCCGTACAGTGGGATTATTCAGTAATAAAGCCACAAAGTGCTTATTCATGCTACGACACGGATAAGGCTTGAAAAGCATTACGTGAAAGAAGTAGCCACAAAAATCCATCTATTGTAGGATTTCATTTCTATGACATGGCCAATAAAGACAAACTCAGACACACCAAGTCAGTGTAGCACATTCGCATTGGATGTGGCAGAGATGGGGAATGAGGAGATGGTAATGGCAGCTAATAGGTATGTGGCTTCTTTAGGAAGGGCTGTAATTAGCACTGGGTTCTATAACTCAGGATAAACACACACCTCAAAACCCCAAACCAAAGGAAATGAAACAGGTTCTATGGTATGTGAACACATCTCAATAAACAGCTGCCAATAAAAATTCTGTATTTTGGTTTTTCTTTTTTCTTTTTTTTTGGTAAAGAAAAATGGTTTTTGTAATTATCAAGCCAAAATAAAAACATTTGTATTCAGCTTTAAAACATTTTAAAATTTAAAGCTGGGTGGTGGTGGCATACACCTTTAATTCCAGCACTTAAGGGGGAGATTTCTGTGAGTCTGAGCCCAGCCCAGTCTACAGAGCTTGTTCCAGGACAGCCAAGGCTGTTAAACAGTGAAATCCTATCTTGAAAAACTAAATTAAAAAAAAAAAAAAATTGTGAGTGTTTTGCCTGTGGGTGTGCATGTGTACCACATATGCATGCAGTACCCGTGGAGGCCAGAAGAGGGCAACAGAACCCCTGGAGCTGGAGTATAGTTCATGTGAGCCACCATGTGAATGGGTGCTGGGAATCAAAGGTTGGTCCTGGGCAAGAGCAACAAGTGCTCTTATAACTCCAGGCCTCTCCTCAGCTTTAAAGAAAGTGCACGAAAGCGAAGCCACTGCCCACAAAGCTGCTGTCCACAGTCTCCCACAGAGGCGTTGAGGTGATCTGTCTGCACATGTTCCCGTGGCATCTCCTCTGTCAGGCAGCTTCCTGCTGCTCTTCCACACACAGCCCTCAGGCAGTGGCTGGTGGCTCATTTACATTTACAAAGGCTTTGGCTAAGAGAGTTGCTGAAGGCATGTTCAGGATGTGGAATCACAAAGTTAAAGGAAGGAGAATTTCCTCAAGTTTTGCTCCCAGTTCACACCCTTTCCTAGCAATGCCTATACCCAACCACAGAGGAGAGGTGCCACCCTGCACTAGCTTGGTATCATGAATAACTAGAGGTCCCCTTTTCTCATTGTGGCCATAAAACAGTTTTCTGGGCAGCAGAGTGATGACTGGAGCTGTCTGAAAAGATGACATTCGCAGCCCTGTAGGAGGAAGGCCACATTGCTTCCTTTTGGGGATGTGGCTGGGTGGAGATTATTACTTGAGGGTGTTTAGGGGACACAGGACCAAATTCCAGCAAAGATGTTCCTCCTGCCCACCTCCCCAGTTCTGTCTCAAAAGCAAATCCAATACCCAAGGGGACAGCAGCTCCGTGTGACAGCTGGGTGCTTACACTTGTCTTCCAGCTTCAGTTTCATCTTGTGTAGAAACCACATGCTTGGTCCTAGTGAGGCCACGGGACCCTGTCAGCAGAGCTAACCTGCCACACCTACCTGAAGTTTGCGAAGCTGCTTGATCACTTCATCCCGGGCTTTGTTCGCGGCCTCGATCTGAGCCTCGAGGTCCTTCAGGTCTATCTCCATCTTCTTCTTTGACGCCACAGCAAGCGCCCGCTGCTTCCGCTCATCCTCCAGCTCTGCCTCAAGCTCCCGAACCTGAAGGACAGTGCTGGGTTACAAGGGGAGCTTGTCTTTCTGCAGAGGTCCCTGTCACCAAAGAGTCGCTATTGTATTACGAATGTGATATAGAAATGTAGGATATAGATGTGATAGGATGAATCCGCTTTTAAAGAGCAATTTAATATATATGCATTAAAAAATTCAGTACCAACCCTTTTCTTTCCCTCATAAACAACGCTTTAAGGGCAGGGGATGTAGCTCAGCAGCAGGGTGGTTGTCTAGTGTGTGCAAAGTCATGGGTTTGATCCCAGCCTTCTGGGGGTGGGAGTGGGGTGTGATTTAAGGAGGCCATGGAATGTGAGTGGTGGGAATCTGCAGTGCAGATCCGCTGGGCAGTTTCCTCCCTCTCCGTTACACCGGGGCACCCTGATGGCTTTCCTCTGATAGGCAGCCTAGTCTAAGCAGCAATGACACTAGAGAAAGACAGAATCAAACCCGGTGACAGCCAAGTCCTTCAGTAGTCACCGTTTTCTGCAGCTCCTGCCCCCCAGCGTGAACGGCAGGCTGACTGCTGTCAGGACGCACAGCCAGGCCCTGGAGAGCACGCCCCCGCAACCCACCTGCTTAAGCAGCAGCCGCTTCTTTTCCTCATTCTGCTCATCTCTGGTTTGCAGGTCTCTCTCAAACTGGGCCTTCATGGCCTGCATGTTGACCTCCAGGCGGAGCTTGGCATCCTCAGTGGCCTGGAGCTCGTCCTCCAGTTCCTCCAGCTGGGTCCGCATCTCCTCCACCTGTTGCTCCAAGGCCCGCTTGGATTTCTCAAGCTCATGGACCTAAGGCACGGGGAGCATCAGAACTGGTGAGCGGAGGCTGCTAGGCTTCTGTTCGGAGACGTGATTTCAGACTGCAGTTCTGACTGCTGTGAATCACTCCACGTGAGTGACAGAGCTCTGAAGCTGCAGCGTGGGTTGGCGGACCTGGGTGCTGGGGCACCCGTCTGCTGCGTGAGGCTACAGGAGCCTCAGGAGAGATCACTCACACTGGCAAGGCTCCCGAGCAAACTTGTCATGGAGGGGGTTAGTCTGAAAAGCAGGCATGGCCACACTTCTCTCAGTGTCCTCCAGACGTGAGCCTTCTGACCGGGCACGTACTGAGTGCTCCACCTCCTGTCCCAGCTGGCCTGCCCAACCTCTTGAAGCAGACCTAAGTGCAGTCTGTCACACATTCCCTTTGGGGACCATGGTCATGTTAGCTCTCACAGGGCGAGCAGAGGAAGATTAGGAAATAGCATTTAGCATTTGGTAACCCAGCAGTCACAAAAACCACAAGGGTGTGTGAGTGTTGGTTACGGCAGAGACTATGGAAGCACTATCGTGCTTTCTCTTCACTTTTACCGGGTGGTTATCTACCCTGGCTAGCCTCTCCTTGGCCATGGAGCTGGTATGCAGAGGGCCCAGTGGGACCAGGGTAGTCTTCCCTCACCCACGAGGTGGTCACAGGGTCCACAAACCCATGCAGATAACACCTGCTCTTTACACTCACACTTTTCAAAGTGCACGTGCTGATGGCATGAGGAGCCTAAAAGGCTCCCTTTCCAGAATAAGAAGGGAAGCTGGGAGAAGAGCCAGGCTGGGACTTCATCTCTGAATTGCAGGCCCAGATCAGTCAGACACTGAGGGAGGGCGCAGGGCAAGGAACAAGCATGGGGAACTCCTGGGGAAGGCACACATGGGGGAACACGGAAATGTCTAGACTGTAAGTCCCAACAGCTGCAGACACCTTGAAGGCAGGCACTCAGGCCCCACAGGGAAGGCCAGCGGGAGTGGGGAAATGGGCTTCAGCTCCCACGAACCTCTGTCCCCCAGGGAACCTGGGGACATTCGGGGTTGAGAACCACTGGTGATGCAGATGTGAAACCCTCTTGTTGAGAGATGCCTCTGCCAGGATGGCTTGGGGCAGGGAGGGCCAGGGCAAGGATAAACATCTGGCCACCTGCTAGGGTTGCTGCAAGAATTCCACATCTGGGGGGCCAGAAAGATGGCCTCAGCAGTAAAGAGCACTGACTGCTCTTTCAGAGGACCTGGGTTCAATTCGCAGCCCACAGGGCAGCTCACAACCACCTGTAATTCTAGTCCCAAGGGATCCAGTGCCCTCTTCTGCCCTCAAGGACACCAGGCATGCATTCAGTTTGCACAGAGGCTGCAGACAATATATTCATACATAAAAGAAATAGATTAAAAAAAAAAAAAAAAAGAATTCCACATGTGACTTGGCCCAGATGACTGGACACACAGATTGGCCCCTATCTGCCTGCAGGACAAGGCTCAGGTCGGCTTTGCTATGGGTCAGCGTCCCCAGGTCCTTCCTGTCGCGCAGCTATGGGCAACTTACATTCTTCCCCACATCATCTTTGGAGCTCATCAGGTCTTCCATGTCTGCTCGGAGCTGCTTATTTTGCCTCTCGAATTCCTCCTTGGCCTCCAAGGCTTCTTCCAGGGCCCGCGCCAGGGAGAGAGCTTTGGTTTCTTTCTCCCTGGCCTCAGCTTCAGCCCGGTCCCGCTCTTCTGCATAGCGAGCAGAGATGCCCTTCTCTTCTGCCAACAGCTGTGTGAGAGCAGACGGGCACAGTGAAAACACCACTCACTAATGGCGCAGGCTTGCTCACCCTAAGAATACCACTACAGGCTGGCCATCCCATAGGGATTTTCAAAGCTTTCTGAGTGCCAACAATGCCCAAGAGGAAAATTCCACACCTGCCTTCATGTAATGGATAGGCCGTAAGTATGGGCTTGTGTGAAACATGAATGAACTGGCACTTGGGTGCTGTGCACAGTGCATCATTATACAGACACGTTCGCAGACAATACACTCCCAAGCCTGACACAGTGCTCGTGCCAAGAACTCCGCATAGTGGGTCTCACCTGCGCAGGATGATGCACAGGCCTTCTCCTACCTCCTCTTTTATGATTTCTGAACACTGTATTACTTTTAAGTGAGAAAACGGTGTCTTCAACCAAAACCAAAGCACAAGCTTGGTCAGGATGTGGGGTCTCGGGGGCCTGGGACACGGGTGCAGCCCTCACCTGATCAAACTTCTTCTGTTTCTTCTCCAAGTTGGAGACGATCTGGCGCTGGTGGTCCAGGTCCACCGTCAGGTCATCCAGTTCCTGCTGCAGCCGGTTCTTAGTTTTCTCCAGCTTGTCATACGCTAGGACCTTCTCCTCCAGCCGCTGGCTCAGCGCCTCCACGTCCTTAAGCAGCTTCTTTTTGGCTTCTTCCAAACTCTCAATTGTCCCCAGGTCATCGTCCACTTTCTTCTTGGTGTCAGCCAACTAGGTTTTGGGTGAGGAAAAAAGGGTCTGTATAAGAACTCATCTGACTTCTGCATTTCAAGAATAAAAACACGTGCTTTCAATATAATGAACCAACACTGACAAGGAATCCTGGGAAAGGGGCCTTAGCTAAGCTGCCGAATGGCAGCTGGACTGAAACCTCACAGAAGCCACAATTCTGTCTTTAAAGGCTGCGACGTTAGGAAGAGGACATCAGCGTTTGGCTGCGTCAAAGAAAAAACCATGCAGTGAGCTTAATTAGTGCAGCCTAATTAACTGCCCCAAATGCAGTGGCAGAGTCCCACACGGCCGGCCAGCCGCTGTTCACAGCACATCTAGGGCACACTGCTCCCCGAAAAAACGCACGCACCTGGGACTGCAGGGCCAACACCTGCTTTTCCAGGTTCTTCCTGGCCTCTTCCTCCTCCTCCTGCTGCTCCTGAAGGCTGTTCTTCTCCTCCTCCAGCTGCCGGATCCGACTGCTCAGGTTTAGTTTCTGGCGAGTCTCTTCCTGCAGGAGCTCCTGTGTGTTTAAGAGTTAGTGTAGGCTACCCCATCATCAAACCTGGGCTCCAGCCCCGCCAGAAAAACAAAAGACCAAACAAAGATAACTCGCTCTTAACAATTACGTCATGAAGAAGAAAGTACCTCTGTGGACAAGAAATACCTAGTAACACCAATGAACACCCAAGACAGTTCTGTAACCTTCTGTAATGCAAACCGCACCCTAAACCCATTCTCACCCGGGCCCAAGTGACACCACTCTGCCCCCCACATGCCCTGAGCTGCAGCCCCTCCAATCTCCTCCTTTTACTCCCCTGCCTCAGTCCCAGCATTTGGCAGGCATTCCGATCCACGATCAGTCTCAGCCACCCCGTTAATCATTTTTCCTTTCTATTTTTAGCTTGATTGCTCCCCCAAAATACAAATGCAAGCATGTCTTGGTTGCTTTTAGACTGGAGCATTTTTACAGCTTGTGTCCCAGGGCTGTTGCCTCCTTTGGTCTCACTGACGAGGCTGTGCCAGCGTCTGCACTGGGTGCTGAACTTGTCCCTCACAGCTCAATTATTCTGCTCTCTATCCAAGACTTTTACCCCCATATCCTGAGCCCCTCACCCGAACCCCAGAAACAATGCTTGTCTCATTGGCTGCTCCATCACAGAAATGTGTTCAGCAAACGTTCTGGGCACAGAGGTAACGCTCTGACAGAACTTCCTGTCAATCGGCCCAAAGCCCTCTGTTTCGGAGTCTAGCACACACACACTCCCTCCCTGGCTCCCCCACAATACCTGTGTGTCCTGCAGTTGGGACTCAAGACCGGCTGCATCCTTAGCAAATTTAATACCTTTCTTCTCAGCTTCTTCCAGAAGGGTTGAGACATTATCCAGCTCATTCTGCAAGGAGGTAAGGATGAAATTCAGTTCTACAGTGAGAAAAGGCTCTCCCACCACAGCTCCTAGAGAGCAGAGCAGTGCATGCGTGTGCACGTGTGTGGTGCTTCTGTGTGTGTGAGCATGTGTGAGAACTTTAACGAGCACGCTCAAGGCCTGCCTCCCACCTGGAGTAGTGCTAACACCTGCTCTCAGCCCCCTCACCACAGTCTCCCACTGAAAGGGCAGAGGCGTCTTGATGTCATGACCATGTCTGGCTTCACTTGCCCCATGAACAGACAAAAACGAAACCACAGCTGTTGGGAGTCACTGCCGTGGCTGTGTGAAGGGCCACTGTGGGCCACTGTGGGCCAGCAGGCGTGTTCCTTTGTGTTCCTCGACATTAGGTACATGCTGTGGGGCACACAGAGTTTACATTCTTACAGAACTTGAAATTTTAGTTAAGGGACTCAAAAGGAAATAAGTATACTAGTAATCAGCCAAAAATTCTCCCAGCTTTTAAAATTAGGACGAATATACAGCTGTTGATGGCCAGACTCTAGGAATAATGTGATGTTTCCTTTTCCTCCTCAGTGAAGGATGTCTCCAAAAGGGGCCAGAGAGATGGCTCAGAGGGTAAGAGTTGGCTGCTTTTCTGGAAGATCTGGGTTCAGTTCCCAGGGACCCCAATGCCCTCTTATGGTCTTGGTGGGCATCAGACACACAGTGGTACGCAGACATATATGTGGACAACAAAACACTCATAAAATTAAAAAAAAAGATAGCTTAAAATATTTTCAAAAAAGAGAAAAAAAAAGTCCCTATGGTCTAAGATGCCTTTTATTCTATTCAATTTTTGTGAGTGCTGTGGACACAGTTTGGAGGGACTCGGAAGAGACAGCAGGCCACCCTTGTCCTCTGCTTGTGCTGTCACAGAGGAAGTATATGGAGGACACACCTGCACACCTAACAAGACAACCATGCTTCTATTTTCGCTCGTCCAGGAACGTCCTTCAGAGAACTCATCTTTCGTGCTCTTGGGTACAGGGTGCTGAGGAAGACCTCTGAAAGCTTCTATGACCTTCAGCTTTCTTGCCTAGCATGTGGAGCTGGCATGAAGAAGCCTAGTGCTTCCCAGGAAACCACGATGCCGCTCACCTCACCTCCAAGCCATGCAGCTCAGAATACTGTTTCTAACATCTCCCTTTCAGGAAAACCTTCAGAGATCTGTGAGAGCCCACACACACAGGCACGCACAGGTATTTTGTACACAGCAGGCCAGAGGCTGCTCTCCCTAAAAGGCCTGCTTGTGACATCCCTGGCCAGGATGCAGAAACCTGGGTTTCAGGTGGGGTCCTACAGCTCCCTAAAAGATAAGCATGGTGCACTGTGCTTAGACTATCTGGGCAGACAGTGTGGCCTGTGCTGAGTACCTGCTGTCCTTCCAGGCACAGCACCCACATGACCCACCACCTGCTGAGTGTCTGATGGGATTCCTGAAGGGTGACACTTGACACACTGTCACCACCCTGCTGGAGGAACTGAGTGCATGCTGGGGACTGGGCTGGAGGTTCTCCAGATGCACGCAGCTGGCCACCACAGGGTCCGTTAGCTCCAGCTTCCTCCCTGCCCCGTGTTCCCAGACTGGAGCAAACCAATGAACTGCTGGGAGACCCTGAGCCTTTGCAACAACCAACTTCTGTATTTTTTTCAGTGCAGCAGCAGCATAAACATCTCGTCCAACCAAAGATTCATCTGTAAGCCGCTCTACTGGCTACACCAACGGCCGTTATTAGACACTGACGGTATCTCTGATCCAGTGCTCTTACACACACATCTCTACAGTATCTCTGATCCAGTGCTCTTACACACACATCTCTACAGTATCTCTGATCCAGTGCTCTTACACACACATCTCTACAGTATCTCTGATCCAGTGCTCTTACACACACATCTCTACAGTATCTCTGATCCAGTGCTCTTACACACACATCTCTACAGTATCTCTGATCCAGTGCTCTTACACACACATCTCTACAGTATCTCTGATCCAGTGCTCTTACACACACATCTCTACAGTATCTCTGATCCAGTGCTCTTACACACACATCTCTACAGTATCTCTGATCCAGTGCTCTTACTCACACATCTCTACAGTATCTCTGATCCAGTGCTCTTACACACACATCTCTACAGTATCTCTGATCCAGTGCTCTTACACACACATCTCTACAGTATCTCTGATCCAGTGCTCTTACACACACATCTCTACAGTATCTCTGATCCAGTGCTCTTACACACACATCTCTACAGTATCTCTGATCCAGTGCTCTTACACACACATCTCTACAGTATCTCTGATCCAGTGCTCTTACTCACACATCTCTACAGTATCTCTGATCCAGTGCTCTTACACACACATCTCTACAGTATCTCTGATCCAGTGCTCTTACACACACATCTCTACAGTATCTCTGATCCAGTGCTCTTACACACACATCTCTACAGTATCTCTGATCCAGTGCTCTTACACACACATCTCTACAGTATCTCTGATCCAGTGCTCTTACACACACATCTCTACAGTATCTCTGATCCAGTGCTCTTACACACATATCTCTACAGTATCTCTGATCCAGTGCTCTTACTCACACATCTCTACAGTATCTCTGATCCAGTGCTCTTACACACACATCTCTACAGTATCTCTGATCCAGTGCTCTTACACACACATCTCTACAGTGAGTAGCTTTAAAGTGAACCTGTGTGTAGCTCTCTCTCTAGGATAAACAAGAAAGACACCGATTTTGGGGGGTCCGAGAGTATTCGGTTTTATGGCTTATATACTACACAACTATCAAACCAGGAAAAAGAAGCTGTACCAACTTATCCTCTAACCTCGTGTGTAAAGCTGGTCTCTCTGGTGCTCTAGTTAGACTAACAGAGGAGGTGAAATTGTGCTTAAAAACACCCAACTACAGCCACAATTCACAGCAGCACTAGGCAGGTCCAAACAACTCACAAGTCTTATTCTTTAAAGTAAGGATTATTTATCTTCATCAAACACACACTCAAGAGCTACCATATTTAACTGTATGATGCTTTCTAGGTACCTAGCAGAACATTCCAGAACCAGCTTACCTGTAGCTTGTTTGCTTTCTCGGCCAGCTCTACCCTGAGCCTGTCACCTTCTGACACCTTGGCGTGGAGCTCCTGGACCTGGGCATCCAGTTTTTTCCTCTTGTGCTCCGACTCGGCCTTGACCTGCTGGAGTACCTTCACCTCACACGCCAGTTCCTTGTTGTCCGTCTCCAGGCCCTGCTTGTTCTTTTCCAAATTGGCTTTGAACTAGGAGAAGAGAGGAAGAATTCTTGAGCTTTTGTCTTTCAGCACTCCATAAAAATCACTCTTTTGTGTCTGCAGAGTTCTGCGGGGCACACAGTGAGCCTACAATCACCATGTGCCAGAGGAATGTATGGAGACACCCATCCTGAGTAGCCAGGGTTCTGGATGGGCGACACCTCCTGCGTTGTTGGGGCACTGACTGTGGACTGTGAGGTACTCATCGTACTGTGTAATTCTTCTTGTCCATATAGGGCAGAAAGAATCAACTATGTGCAGTGAGTAACAAGTTGTTCATTAAAACATTTTTCCAAACTTACTAACCTGAGTTTGGAGCAGGGTTGGGTCTCTCTGTGCATGGCTGAGGGTGGAGACGACACTACCCGGGGCTCTGTGGCCACAGCACGTGGCTTTACTCTGCCTTTCCACCCCTAGCTGGGTGACCCTAGCTTACGCTGCTGAGCCTCAGTTTCCTTTAAATGACAACGGCAGGTTCCCCTACCGTGCTGAAGCCAGACTCTCAGCAGAGACAGGCCTCACTTGAACGCTAACACCCTCCCCCTGTAAAGTGACGGGCGGCCAGTAGCTGAGCAGAAGGGAGAAACAGAGGAAGGTGGCAAGTGGGAGGAAGCCCGTGGGGAAGAACGAGGATGGCTGCCACCCTGGAGCAGGGGATGAGGCCGAGGTGAGCACAGAACAGGGGCTAACGTGGTGGTACGGTGGCTGAGGTGAGCACAGAACAGGGGCTAACGTGGTGGTACGGTGGCTGAGGTGAGCACAGAACAGGGGCTAACATGGTACAGTGGCTACCGGCCTCAGCTGAGAGGCCAGCAGTGCTCCACAACGGCTGGGAGCTAGCCGGTGTGACTACGTCAACAGCCAACTAGGTCTGTTGGGGGGAGGGGAGGAGCGGGTGTGTGTGTGTCACACGACACGGCTCACTGGGACACAACAAGCCAGGGTCCTCACCCTCTTCGCCTGTTCCAGCTGCTCAGAGAGCTCCTCCAGCGCCGTGGCGTGCCTCTGTCTCATGTCCTGGATCTGAGCTTCGTGGTTCTTCGTCTCGTCCTCGAGAGCCTTTTTGAGCTCCGCTACTTCCTGCTCACGTTTTGTGCTAGGGACACATTTTCAAAGTTTGAAGATCAGAAATGGCTAAGCGGTTAAATTAAAACACATTTTACTCATGGTTTGGACTTAGTGTAAACCTACGGCAAATCCTCTGACAAACACCAGACATGTTATTTTCAGTAAGTGGGCACGTCCATTACCGTGGCATCAGAAATCCTTCTAGAAACAGTGTGACCTGCCCTTCATGCTGACTTACAACCGTTATTCACTGTGATTTCCACAAGGGCGTCAAGTCCTTTGTGCAGTCTGGCCTCACTTGTCGGTCAGGAACTGTGAACACGTGATGCCCAGCTGCCTGCCTCAGTTCAGCCAACCCTCCGAAGTACCTAAGTCCCAGAGGCTTCTAGCAGCTAAGGTTAGGAAGGTGAACTAGGACCCTGCACCACACCGTAAGCAAGCCTCTTTCTTTCTCCTTTTCCTTCCTTCCTTCCTTCCTTCCTTCCTTCCTTCCTTCCTTCCTTCCTTCCTTCCTTCCTTTCCTTCCTTTCCTTCCTTCCTTCCTTCCTTCCTTCCTTCCTTCCTTCCTTCCTTCCTTCCTTCCTTCCTTCCTTCCTTTCTTTCTTTCTTGTTATCTTCGTGAAGCAGCAATAGGTAACTAATGTCTGTCCTTCAGCTGCATCTGGGAGAGGTAGGACCAGCTCTCCTGCCTGCTACAGGTGGACGGTGGGGGTAGAAGGAGCATCTCCCAAGCCCATGCTGCTGCATGACAGATGAGGCGAGCTCTCCCATGCTCACGCCCTCAGGGCCGGCTCACCCATTTAATGTTTTTCAGAGAAGTCATTTTTTAAATCTGCCAACCTGAGCATCATGTTTAAGTGCACGGCTTAGAGCCTGAACCCAGGAGCTGTGATACAGCTCTGTGGTAGGGCTCTTGCCTGTCACGTGGGAGGCCCTTGGACTGCCCACCTCTCTGCGCACTGAAACCAGTAAGGTGAACCCGCTCTTGCCAACACGCACATTAGCATGTCTTGATTGTCTTAAGCCCACAGCCACCCGAAGGGCATCTCGGGAAGACTGTTCGCTTTCAGATGCATACCCCATGTCGACTGACTCCCAATGACACATTCCCTTCCTGTTCTCACCAGTGGAACAGCTGAGACCAGAGGGTCATTGCCAAGAAAGGGCCGCTGCAGCTACCAGCTCTGTGGTTAAATGTAGTCTAAACAGAAGAGTCACCGAAGCCCAATTCAGCCAAGTCCTGTTGGCTCAGATAGTTGGTCTGGCCTGTTCTCCGCCAGCTCTCCACCAAGATTACTTCAGCCTACCTGGTGGCCAGGGTCCTGCTTATCAGACTTCCAGTAACCTGGCTACCAGTTCATCCACTTTTCAGTTTGATCCTGGTCTCTACTGGACCCCACCCCAAAGTCACAGAACTCTAGCCCTTGCCTCTCCCCAGACCCAACAACCCCACTCCCTATAGAGTTTCGGCACGGAAGGGAATCCCATGACCACAATACACGGTCAGGGAAAACCAGCGGCCGAGGCAGGGGTGAGCGGGCACTCTAACAGGCCTCAGTGAGAGCTCAGCACACACCCGGGCTGCAGGACAGCCCAAACTCTGCCTAGTGTGTGCCACAACTGAGCACACGCTTGGTTCTGGTAAGTGTGCACACATCATTTCAAGTTTTTTGATACAGAATTTCTCTCTAGCCCAGGCTAGCTTCAAACTCGTGGCGGGCACCTCTCCTGCCTCAGTCACCCAGGCACTTGGAATTACAGGTGTGAACTATTTATTCTCAGTATAGTTTGATCTTTTCAAGAGATGAACAGGAGAAATGGTCAGAGTTGTGGTCAAAAGCCCATCTAAGGGGCCAGAAACTGACTCTGCGGTTAAGAGTGTTCCCAGCACCTCCACCACGTGGCTCACAACTGCCTGTAAGTTCCGTTCCAGGGATCTGAGATTATGGCTCTTCAGGCATCCTCACATCTGCACACATGGGCACACACCTCAACCCTTGTTAAAATATGAAAGTAAAAAAGGCCTTTTGAGAGTGGGTACTTCTGCAAATTTAGTTAGACTTTTATAAAGCAGAACCTTTGGAAAGCAGGCCAGAACTTAAACTGCTAATGCACATTCATGGTCCAAATCCTGGGCGATGTGCTGGGCTGGCCGTGAGTGTCTTTACCGAGTGCCCCCGAAGCCCGGGTCTGACCTCGGTCTTACTGTTCTCCACAGCCAATCTGCTATCTAGACACCGTGACGTGTCATTCTCCCCGAGTTCCTGGTCTATGAGAAGATCCAGACGTCACATCCTGACCCTTCTGGGAAGGGGGAGAACACTGGTTTTCAGCATACTAATCCTCCCTTCTGGTGCTCGGTTCCATTCCTATGTCTCCTGATTTCTGTATTCAGAAACGATCCCCCCCCACCCCACTTTATCCAATATTGCAGCCTCTCACTGGGGCAATGTGGCTCCATCACCACATCCTGAAGCCCACTGGCAGGCATGTATATGTGCGCACAACCTGCATACCAGGCTGACTCACTAGTCTAGACAGTGTGGGTTCCCTTCTGCCTGGATTCAAGGTACCTGGAAGGAGCAGGGGTAAACAAGAGGCAGAGACAAGGTGGACCGTGTCCCAGTGCCTCACGATGACATCTACATGCCAGTGGCCCTGCCTATCTGAGGCGCGACTGTCTACGGGCCGGTAAGTATAGGCTCCTGCCTGGGAACCTTCTCAGGCTGTGTCCACCTATGCACGTGGGTATAGCCCCTGCTGGCTCCTGGGGAGGAGACACTGTCTAGTGCATACCCATGCTTGAGGCCTGGACTACTCTCTTTTCTTCTGTAGTGATGGGGACTGAGCCCAGGGCCTCTGCTTGCTCAGCAAGCACTCTTCCTCTGGGCTGCCTCTCCAGGCTTTTCGTCTGTACCCTCTCCTCCTCATCTGCCTGACTTCCACTGTACATGGCAACTGTAGCGCCTGCAGGTGCCAGGCCACTCCATGGCGTCTATGTTGATCCCGCCTTTCCCTCTGGTCCCGTCTCTTGTCCTCTGTACGTCTCTCTGCAACCCTTCTGGATATGGCTACCCCGCGTTCTGACCGCAGCTCTGACCACATCTCACTTCTCTCAATGTGCTCTTTGGTTGGTCACAACCACAGCTGCTTCCTCACCAATTTCCCCCGTCACCCTCCCAAGTCGAAGCAGGCCATCGGAACAGCAGCCTTCAACTCACCGCAGTTCCTGCTGAGCTGCCGTGGTGTCCAGAGTGTCCTCCAGCTCTGTCTTCAGGGCCTCCAGCTCCTCACTTAAGTCCCGTTTTTGCTTCTCAGCCTTGTTCCTCGAGGCCTTTTCGGACTCAAAGTCTTCCTGGAGCTCAGCGATTTGGGCCTGCAGCTCCCGTACGACTTTAAGTGCGTTGTTCTTATGCAGCGTCTCATCGTCCCCTCTGTCAAAGATCCAGGTACAAAGGCACTCAGGTGGCGCGTGGGTGGGCTGTCTCCTCCCACATCACCAATGCTAGTGACAGCACCCCTCCGAGGGCCTGCTGGCTGCACTAGGTTCCCAGGTAAATGACCGTAGAAGGTCCTGAACCAGCAGTGGGAGTCAGTGAGAGATGTGTTTCCCTGCTTTAAAATGCCCTCGGAAGTGAGATGTTATGGTCGGAACCCTGCCGGAGGGGGGCTGTCCCACCAGGCGGAGCACACCTGTGGTCCAGGCCTGCAGCCTTCACACCTCTAGTTCCCCTTTCTTTGGCACATCTTCGGACTTACATGCATGGTGTACGTGCTGGCAGAGCTTTCTGATGGGGAACGGTATTTAATTCTACAGTCTCCCAAGTGAGACGGCCCATTTCCAGGTCAGAAAGTATTTGGCTGGACTCACAGTGACAAGGCCCAGAAAATTTTAATAAGATGTTCTCCTCTTTTTTTCAAATTTGAGACATGGTCTCATGGAACCCAGGATGGCTGTGAACTTTTTTTTTTTTTTTTTTTTTTTTTTTTCGGTTTTTCGAGACAGGGTTTCTCTGTGTAGCTTTGCGCCTTTCCTGGAACTCACTTGGTAGCCCAGGCTGGCCTCGAACTCACAGAGATCCGCCTGGCTCTGCTGGGATTAAAGGCGTGCGCCACCACCGCCCGGCTGGCTGTGAACTTTTGATCCTCCTGCCTCTACCTCCTGGGATCACAGGCATGCACCTTTACACTTAGTGCTGGGATCAGACTTGGGGCTCTGTGCATGGCAGGCAAGTACTCTACCAGCTGAGTTACTCTCCAGCCCCATTACAAGTTATTCTTTTTTTTTTTTTTTTGGTTTTTTCGAGACAGGGTTTCTCTGTGTAGCTTTGCTCCTTTCCTGGGACTCACTTGGTAGTCCAGGCTGGCCTCGAACTCACAGAGATCCGCCTGGCTCTGCCTCCCGAGTGCTGGGATTAAAGGCGTGCGCCACCACCGCCCGGCACAAGTTATTCTTAATTAAAACATGTTATAAATTAAGCTCCAAGACCATGTAGCCAAGTAGTTAACGCTTTAAAAAATGAGATACTAGACAGAAATAAATATTTGAAATGGTTTCAATATTCCAAATGGCTTTGGACTAAATATCAGATCATGGAACAAGAGAGGGAATATTTCTGAAATGTTATTTCCTCCAATGTTCCAAAACACAGAGACTAATCTGTAATGTACAGAAAAGAAAACGTCTGGTGGTGTGACCCTTCCAGGATTTTGAGATGTGACAACTATTTATGAGTCTAAATATTGACAGTGGTTTATGAGACCTTGCTGCCCTGATATAAATTATGTACTGCTGGGCTGGGTTTTTCATGAACTTATAACCGACATTAAAGAAACCACATCTTGTTCCCTGGGGCTCTCCGATGCTCCCAGACATGGGCCGAGATGCAGGAACGCAGGCCTGCCCATCCAGCTGTCCCCCCAGAGTGTGCTGGCCCTGCAGACCTGGCCAGTGCTCCCTGAAGCTCCTCTTCCTTCTTGGCCAGCTGGATTTTGAGCTCATCGACCTGCGCTTGCAGCTCGGCAATCTGGTCCTGCAGGTCGGTGGTTTCCCCGTCCAGTTTCCGTTTGGCCTTTTCCAGTTCCTGTCGCGTTTTCTCCTCCTTCTTCAAGCGTTCTGCAAGGCAGGAGAGAGCAGCCCCTCACCACACTGCAGAGCACACACAGGGAGTTGATGTGGTCACTGCCTTGCTAACCCCGAGTCAAGTGCTTGGTCACCTGAGACCTACCGAGATGGCTGGAGGTGAGATCAATGAGTATGTGGAGAGAATTTAAAGAGAAATTGGGTGGTGTCTAGAGATCTCCCTTTTGGGGGAAGTGAGTCTACATTGCTAAGAGCCAAGAGGATCTGGACAGGCCACTAACGGGAGGGCTACACCAGTCACTGCCTAGCCCTAGTCCCCTGGTCCTAGAAGCCCTGGTGAAACAGGAGTGGGCAGAGGCCACGTGTCCCCCCAGCCTCTCTGCTACAGTCCCTTAATAAAGGCTGCCGACCAATTCTGTTTCCATTGTGTGCTCCAGCAGTGTGACCTGTGAGTCCTGAATTCTTTAGCAGGAGCCCTCTGCTAAGAGCATGCCACAGGATGATTGGATGGACACGTCTGTGTCATGGGCACCTCTTTAGCAGAGGACCCAAAGGGCAGCAGAGAAGTTTATACTGACATTCTCTTTTATCTACACCAACCAACCAAACAACCAAACAAAACAAAAAACCCAAACCACCACCACCAAAAAAAACCAAGACCACCAAAAATCCTCTCCAACCCTGAAGTATTTAAAACAAACAAAACACAACCCCATTTTTTTCCCCATTGAAAAAGTATGTATTAAGAAAGCTAGTGGCAGGCCAGGTGTGGTGGCACACACCTTTAATCCCAGCACTTGGGAGGCAGAGACAGGTGGATCTGTGAGTTCGAGGCCAGCCTGGACTACAGAGCGAGATCCAGGAAAGGTGCAAAGCTACACAGAGAAACCCTGTCTGGAAAAGGAAAAGAAAGCTAGTGGGCACAGCCCTGCGGGGCCTGAACAGACAGCGCTCACTAGCTGCGGGACCAAGGACAGGCTTCTGTGCCCTTCACTGCGTCTGTCCTTTCTTCTGCAGCCATCTCATCCTGACATCATTTCTGCCAGAGCTGCTGACACTGCTCCTCTCCAGGGGCTCATCTGGCCAGTCCCTTTGTGAGGTGTCACCTGGGTACTTCTGTGCAGTGTTTGATCAAATGTCCGGAATGCCAGCGGCTTACAAGAATCAATTTCCACCCCAACCAAGTTCATCAAAGGCAAGTTTAAAAAGAAGGAAACCATCCTGATTCGATTCCATCGGACACTAAGCGACATGACCAGAAAGATCTACGATAACAGTGATGTCCTCGTCACAAGCAGTCACCATGCCCCCTTCCCGAGACTGTCCTGAACCCAGTGCAACCCCAGCACCCCCGAGTCCCTGTTCCGAGCGTCTCTGGCTGACACCAACCTTCTAAATCCGAGATCATCACTTCTTGCTTGTTTCTGACTTTAGCCAAGTTTTTTGCCTTTTCTTCCTCTTCAGCCAGCTGAGAGGAACACTCAGCAATACGATCTTCCATGAGTTTCTTTTCCTAAGTAGAAAAACAATCTATTTCAGAAAAGTCGTGCAAAATTGCACCCTGAGTTTGGGGTTACTGTGATGTGAGAAAAAGTGGGTAACTGGGCCCTGCTGCTCCAGTGGGCTGTATCAGGGTAGCCAGGCGCTCTCCTGGTGCCTGCCTGGTGCTCAGAGCCCGAGTACCAGGTGATACAAGTGGCGTAAATGAACAGACTGGAAAAGGTTGTAAGGACATTTGACTGTCTTCAGAACTCCAGACAGGAAGCCTTACAGAGGAAGTAAATGCAACTAAAATTCTCCAGAACTTTCTCGCCCTTCCTTTTCAGTTTGAAGCCATAGTTGGTGAGTATGCCAAGCTCTCTTCTGGATTCTACCGCAGCACCAATGGAAATGGTCTTACTTTGATAAATTTGGAATTCTGGTCCTCGAGAAGCAGAACCTCCTCTTCCATCTTCTTGATTTTGGCCTCTGCCGTCACCTTCTCCAGCTGCAGCTTCTGCCGAGCCCCCTCCTCCTCATCCAGTTGTTCTTCCAGGTCCTGGTGAAGAAAAGCCTACGTCAGTCTTCCCAGCTCCTCGGCCAGACTCAGCCGCACGGCAAGAGCACACAGGAGGAGCGACGCGCTCATGTGTGTTCGGTGGGATTTGAAAGAATGAGGCGGATATTTGTGCCTTCACAAGTGAGAGCACAAACTGGGTCAATCCTTCGGAAGCCGACATGGCAAACTCTGGAAACATGCTTCCAAATACAACTGTAGGAAACTGTCAGGGTGATCTGGATAAACAACCACACTATGAGCTGGGGGTAGAGGCAGTGGCTGTAACTCCGGCACTCAGCAGGCTGAGAAAAAGGAGATTGTGAATTGCAGGCCAGCAACACCAAGCCAAACACTTACAGTGCCGTTTCTAATGCCAGGAAAACTATGGGAAAAGGCTTTACAGTTACGCTTTGGTACATCTGTGGGTTGGTATAACACACAGCAATTAAAACTCCCGTTGTACAGTGATATGGGAAATATAAATGAGACAATCGCACAGTACCACTCACTCGTCTAGCGAAACTGAATGAACTCTAAGTGCTTACACAGTTTTACTCTAATGTTCTTATCTTTATCCACACCCTATGTTGTTGTATATGATAATACACATGTATCAGTGGACATGGTTGTACATAGTAACCCAAGAATAACTTTGCTTAAAGGTTTTACTTATGGTTAATTTCAGAATAAATCTTGTGGGGTGTAATGATGCCCTCTCTCAGAAAAGCTCCAAGCACATTTCCAAGAGCACAGAGCAGCATAATGCACCTCCATGCCACCTGAAGTGTAACAGAAATCAACTCAGGACCCATCTCCCTCACGGGGACCTCCACCTCCTTCCTTTGGCTTATTCTAAAACAAATCTTAAGCATGCTATTTCATCCAAAAAGCCTTCAGGCTACATCTTTAAAAAAAAAGATAAAGGCTCTTTAACAAATCCATTTTTGGTATCAAAATCTATATAAATCCCACAGGCGGTGACTGACAGCCTTTTAAGCCTCCTCCATCTCTAGGCTGCTGCTCTATCTTTCCCCTCTCTCCAGCTATCAGCCCCCGGCTCCCTACTGCCTGGGTTTTGTTAACTCCATCCTGCACCGCACACTCACAAGGAGGAAAACCAGGCAACACAGCGGTGTGTTCAGTATCTTTTCAATGAGTAAACAATTGTGCACACTGTTTCAGATAGTTCAAGAAGAGCGATGGGAGGGGAGGGATGGGGAGAGGGCCTCAAGTGCTTTTGTATGTTCTAGGTCTTCTACGGTAATCCTGTTAATGCTAAAACCAAGAAACTCATCTTCAAAACTCAATATAAAGACAGTTCTGGTTTAAAAGGGCATCAGAAATCGCCCAAAGTCTCAGAGGCAGAGAAAAACAAAACAAAACAAACAGTTCAAGGGGTCAAAATGGGGGTCTCGGGGCCATGCAGTCGATTTGGAATCTCTGACACCCCACAAGAGAGAAAAACAAAGAACAAAAAACTTCGATAGCTCATAATTTCATAATGCCATAAATAATTTTAGACTGCACTGGAACGAATGTCCAGGTAAGTTAAACCACGGATGCAGAAGCCTGTGTTTATTTAGGAGAACATGAACCTTACTATCATGAAAAAACAAAGCAGGAAGCTAACTGCTTGTACAAGGACATAGCTGTGCTTTACATAAAGAAACATGAGACTTTGGATAAAGAAATGCAAGCATTTCTTAGGAAGTGGTTAAAATTAGTGTAAAATTTAGTGCAAAAAACCAGACCCACCAACAGGGCGAGGGGCAGTAAGATGGTTCAGCGGGGAGAGGAGCCTCTGCCAAGCCTGCGGACTCCTGGACCCACACGGTGAGGGGAAGGCTCAGCTCCTACAAGCTGTCCTCTGCCCTTGGTAGCATGGGCACCCACACAAATGCCAAAGTCTGAAGTAAAAATACAGGCTACAAGGCCGGTGAGATGCTCCGCAGGTGAAGGCACTGGCCGCACAAGCCTGACCATGACCCCAGAGTCACCTCCTGGCCTGGTCTCAGTCCCCAGCACCCAGGGAAGTTGGAAGGAAAAGCTGACCCCACAAAGTCACCTCCGAGCTCCATATAATAGTGTGGCATTTGTGCCCCAGCCCCGAACTAATCTTAACAAAATGCTAGGGTCTATGTAGTTTTGATTGGATACACTTTCTGTAACTCTCTTTATTAATGGATTATGAATACCAATGGCAATAAGCACACTGTATCTCACACCTGAACAGGACTGCTAAGGTCTGACAACACCCTGTTTGTGAATAACTCATTTACTGTGACATACAATCTTAGATTAACAGTGTTAAAGAGCGTGCACTTGCACAGCTTTTGTGGCACTCCACTGACTTACACACTATTTGAAAACTGTCTTGAAGAGGGGCGTATCTGGCTGATTCAGTCCAGTGTCTAGTCGTTCTGATAAACATCTGAACGTCTGTGCACGGCAAAGGTTAGCTAGCTACGCAGTGAGAATGCTAAGGGGAAATGTTCCTGCCTGAGCTTGGGGCTGGCTTCTCAAACAGTGGTGGCAGGCGCGGACACCAGAGACCGAAGGGATGTGATCAGGGCCGTGGTGGTGGAGCAAGGAGAAAGGAGATGTGTGTGTGCCCGGGCACAGACAGGACACCCACTGTCGGTGCCATCTCTCTGGGTGTTCAACCACGTGGGGAGCTGTGCTGTGACCAGAGCTTGTATTTCAGGGCACCAGGGCAGGGCTAATAGTTCTCCATCAGTGCCGCGCATTTCTTATGAACGAACGCAGTTAGGAGAGGCCCGTGTAACCACTGGAATGAATGTAAGAACTGACAACACGAGGGCCCACCTAAGCTCTAAGGAATGCTCCGGACCCTGGCTGGTTTCTGCCTTTGTGTCCCCACACTGCAGGACGCCACGTTAGAACACAAAGAATTCCTACTTGAAATAATAAACCCGTGTTTGCAGAAACCTTGTTAAATCTGCGGTCCAGACAAACGGTTGGTACACGTGACCTGTTCTCCGTAGATAAGAACCCACATGCTCCCCAGACCCAAGGACGGTTCTAAGAGCTCCAGGCACCTGAATGTGAGCTTGCATCTTTTTCTTCTCATTCTGGAGGATCTGGTTTCTCTCTTCTTCCTCTTCCACCCTGGACTCCAGGTCATGGAGGATCTCCTCCAGCTCCTGCTTTTTGGCGGCCAGTCTCGCTCTCATCTCTTCCGCTTCAGCAAAGAGCTCGGTCTCCGCCTGCAGCTGCTCTGCGAGGATGTTCTTCTCTTCCAGCAGCTGAAAGCACAGCACGGGGCCAGGGCCAGGGCTCAGCCAGAGTGCACACACCACAGACACTCCCCACGACTTCCCAGTCAGTGCCCGCTGCCTCAGACACAGCAAGTCAAAATAGGGGACACAGAGACAGGTCTGTGAGTTCCAGGATAGCCTGGTCTACACAGGAAAGTTCCAGGCCAGCCAAGGCTACACAGAGAGACCTTGCCTCAAAACAAACAAACAAATAAACAGAACTCTACAGAGCGAGTTCCAGGACAGCCAAAGCTACACACAGAGAAACTCGAAAAACCAAAAAACAAACAAACAAGTAAATAAAATAAAAAAATACTAAGTTTTTACCACTTTAAGAATTATAGTTTGTCCATTAAGTTAGGAAGGGACAGATAAAGAAGAGAGGGGACTATTCAAGTGTTATAAAGGTTCCAGTTTGGTGGTTCATGCCTGTAATCCCAGCACTTGGAAGGCTGAAGCAAGAGGCTGCCGTGAGTTTGAGGCCAGCCTGGGTTACAGAGTGAGACTCTACTGAAAACAAAACTAAACAACACTAAAAACAAACAAAACAACAACCAAGTTCTTGGGAACTAGCGACGCCTGCCATATATCAAGTGAATATTCTCGGCCTTCCACACCGATGCTGTTGCGGTCACTTATCAACGCTCCTCGGCTTTATTTTCCCAAGCGTCTACAGAGGGGCACAGCATCCAGGTTGCCAGAGAAGCAGAGTGGGGCCCTGGCTCAGCCACACGCCCTTCACTTTCTCTTTCCCTCACAAGCAGACAGGAGGAGGCAGCAGGGGGAGCCCCTCTCATGCAGGGTTAGCCACGGGCTTCACAGCAGCGTGATCTACTGTGTGTTCAAAGAGCGAGAAAGGAAAAGTGCGGTGGATTTTAACTCACACAATCTAGACCACAAGTCCCAGTGTAGCTGTTAACTCTAGTGAAAACATACACTCTGAAAATGAGTGAAATCCCCATCACGATGATGTGGTGGGCGTGGCTATTTATAAGGAATGTGCGAGCTGCTGTCTACGGCCGGCCGCAGTCCGCACCAGGTCAGGACACGGGTGCAGAGGCGGGTGCACACACCTGCTGGTGCTTCCTCTCCATCTCCTCAAGCTCCCCTTCCACCTTGGTCTGCTTCTCTTTCACCTTCAGCAGCTCCTCGTCTTTGGCCTGGAGTTCCTCCTCCTGGCGGGTCACTTGAAGGAGAGGCTTCACCTGTGACACGTTAAACAGCTCATCACTCCGCTCTGACGCACGCCTGCTGCCCCAAGTCTGCATGAGGAGGACCTCAGCCCAGCCCACCTTGGTGAAGACACGCCACCACTGCCAATGCCGCAGCTTCAGGTACGCCGCGCAGTTCCGCTGCAGCACCTTTAAGGCACTCAGCTGCTGCTGCTTCTTGGCAAAGGCCCTGAAGAACAGAAAGGAAAACACCTTCATAGGTGCTCATGGAAGGCCGTCCTAGGCAGCCGGCCCTCAGGGATGGCTTCCCCAGGACGTTGGCTGAAGCAGAACTCCAACTCTTTTCTCTTCTTGGCTCTGTGTGTTTTCCTGGTGACTGTGTGATGTTTAGGATGTACATCTGTTCACCCAGATGCCGCTCCCATGGGAATGCACCTTCCGCAAGGGTAGAGCCTGTCAATCTCATGCCCTCTTGTATCATGGGCACAAACACAATGCCCAGCCAAGAATATGCTTCAGAGGTGCTGGATTCACGAGTCCACTTACTTTCTGGCTAGGTAGCCTCTGCATACAGCTTGGAAAAAGATAATGATATCGGTGATTTTTAAATCTCTTTCTTCTTCTAAGTGCGCCAAAACTCCAGCTCGGAAAAATATCTTGCTCTGTCCAATTCTATACAGGTTTGGGTCCAGTTCTAAAGCCCGGATCTAAGAGAGAAAGATCCTGTTTATTTTTGCTATAGGAAAGTAACAACAACAAAGAACCCAGGTGTGGTGGCACACACCTTTAATCCCACCATCTCGGAGGCAGAGGCAGGCAGATCTCTTTGAGTTCCAGGACAGACAAGGATACACAATAGAGACCCTGTCTCAAAGACCCCAAAACAACAACAACAAAGAAATCTTACCATCCGCTCACAGGCCTGTTTGCCATCCATGAATCCTTTAGGAATGGCATTGGGAGTTAGGATCTCATATCTGGAGAAAGAAGAAGGCAGAAATAATGACAGGCCAGACCAAGACATGGGCCACTGATAACCCCAGGCTTCTGCGGTCCTGTTCCTACTTAGAAGTTGGAGTAAAAGCAAGGTTAATTCTCTCAGATCAAAGCATAGGCTTAGGGGGCCGGCAGAGAAGCATCAAAGCTGGTATTGAAAACATGGCGCTTTTCTTCATTTCCCATAAAACGTCCACATCTTTAAGATGAGAGGATCCGGCTGTTCGAACTTTCAGCCAGGCAGCTTGTAAGCATTTATCAGATCACAGAAAAGGCTTCAAGAGCAATCCACAAACTTCTATGCGGAACCCCAGAAGACAACAGGGTGACACTCAGCAGGGCACTGGTATGGGTGTACTTATGGCCACTGAGTTCTGTGCTTAAAATGCGGCACCTCATTGTAAATAGTCACACTTCAGTTAGAAACACTCTGCAGCAGAAAGGCGGCCATTATGACTTGGTGCCCCAGATGCCATTTATGTCTTCTTTTCCTAGCAGTAGAAAGTGACTACCAGACAGTGAGCTCCTGACGTCATCTCCTGACGTCATCTCCCGACGACACCCAGGACTGCGACGGCCTCCTGAGTTGATTCTTCTGGGATGCGGGGGTGGGGAACATGGATGGATGGCGACACTAAGGCCATGGGGACCCTTTTTGACCTGGAAGCCCCTAATTATTTTATGGATCAACAGTGGGCATATTTTGAAATCTGGTTTCCAGAAGAAAAAGGAAAAAAAAGCAGCTGAGTTAACACAACTTTAGAAAATCGCTTCCCAAAGCATTTCCCACCGTGCGTACCAACTGCCACTGCATACCAATCAATCTCTTCCCTTCGGTTTTATCTTAATCATTTTCTAATCTATCCACTTTTCTATTATTCTTAAAGGTCTGTCATTGTGTGTACAAACATATACTGGAAACGTTTATATACACAGATTCATTTACTGAAGAAAGATGGAACCATCCCAAAATACTGTCAGAAATCATTACTGGAGTATTTTAAACTTCTTTTTATTTTATTCGTATTTTAACACACACTACTCGTCTATCCTTACAATACCTGTTATATTAAAATACATATTAAAACTTCAAGTAGACATGTCTGAACGAACACCAGTTAAGTTTCCAGCTGCTTGTCTCCTAGCTAACTTCCAGGCTCTGAAGATGGAGCATGTCTCAGTGCTGAGAAGAGGCCCTTCTGTACAGTGGGACACTCAGGACCTTCCCTCTGCAGGGAACACAGGAAAACCTTCCTCCTCACATCAGCGTTTTCATTCAGGCTAAGGTAGCTTGGACACAGACAAAATAGGTAAAGTTGGCGATACCTCTGTCTGAATTCCTGGAACACTATCCGGTTGGGGAAGCCCTGGCGGCAGATCCTGATGCCTTCCAGGACACCGTTACAGCGAAGCTGATCTAGCACGAGATGCGGGTCTAGTTTTCCAGCCTGCGAGAGCAAACAATGGTTTGCCGGTTTCATCTCAGCAGCCCCGGCCCCGGTCAGCTCCGAACTGAGCCCGTGCTCTGCCCCACACGTACCCGCTTCTCGTGGTTTGGAATGATGCAGCGGACGAAGTTGGGGTTGGTGTTTCGGAGAGTTGCCATCAGCTTGGTGAGAGACTCTTTGTAGAGCTGCCCGACAGTCCGGAACATGCCTTTCTTGGTTTTATACGCAGAGCCAAAAGCTGTCTCGGTCATACCAGTGACTTGATCCAGACCTACAATCCGGTCCACTGGGGAGAGGAGAGGAGAGGACAGCTGTGACCCAGGTGTGACTGAGGGGGGAGAGACAGTGATAGTTTAGCAGCACAAGCTTTGTGAACATGGTGAGAGGTGCCGTCGAGGAAAGGCAGTCAGCACATTCAGACACTGCACAAGCCGAGGAGCTAACAGCCACACACGGATACGGCAGGATTCTGCAGTGCTTCCACAAATGCCACCTACCACCCTGGAGGCACGTGCCTTCCCCTGTGCCAGGCTCAGGGGCCCCTGTCTGCTGAGGTCCGGCCTGTGAGATCTGCCATTACTTGGCAAATGGAAGGATCTCTGGCTGGCATTATTGATACACAGACTGACGCGGGGAGAGGTCTCACAAGAAGAAATGGCTCGTCATCTACTCAGAAAGACAGTGACTGTACAGATCCACTCAGTAGATATGCTCAGGGTCAGGGACCAGTTATCCTGAGCCAGCACATTTTCAGTAAGAAAGCCATCTGAGGGGGGACGGGGAGGAAAAAAATAAAAAAAGAAAGAAAAAAAGAAAAAAAGCCATCTGAACCTGAGGAACAAATGCAGGAAGACTACCTCACTTTGATGTTGAGCCCTGTGTGAACCTCAGCTGTCTCCTCAAAGGGCAAGTAACACAACCACAAACGGAAGAACCCTCTGAAAACCACTGACTGAGCCTCCTCAGATATTCCCAGATCATGAAAGGGGACGGTGTTTCTACAGATCTACACAACAGATCCTTCTAATGACGAGGCTGTAAGAGTGCCAGCCACTAGCATGTCTGCTGCAGAAGAGGCCATGTGCTTTCTCGAACATTTGATGAGAAATCAAAATATGAAATGACCTGCCATTATTAATACTCTCCTCATCTCTGACAGCCACCTCGTTTCTTTGTG